>NW_023485486.1:0-1419 GCF_013731165.1 Rhagoletis pomonella | reverse complement strand
TCTCCTTCATTACTCCTGCATTACCTACTTGTCAACTAGTTTCAGGTCAGCTTTTTGTAGCTACCTACAAGCTATATATTTTATAGAAATACCGCTAAAACCCTAACTAACGGGTGATTTTTTAAGAGCTTGATAACTTTTTTTTTTAAAAAAATGCATAAAATTTGCAAAATCTCATCGGTTCTTTATTTGAAACGTTAGATTGGTCCATGACATTTACTTTTTGAAGATAATTTCATTTAAATGTTGACCGCGGCTGCGTCTTAGGTGGTCCATTCGGAAAGTCCAATTTTGGGCAACTTTTTTCGAGCATTTCGGCCGGAATAGCCCGAATTTCTTCGGAAATGTTGTCTTCCAAAGCTGGAATAGTTGCTGGCTTATTTCTGTAGACTTTAGACTTGACGTAGCCCCACAAAAAAATAGTCTAAAGGCGTCAAATCGCATGATCTTGGTGGCCAACTTACCGGTCCATTTCTTGAGATGAATTGTTCTCCGAAGTTTTCCCTCAAAATGGCCATAGAATCGCGAGCTGTGTGGCATGTAGCGCCATCTTGTTGAAACCACATGTCAACCAAGTTCAGTTCTTCCATTTTTGGCAACAAAAAGTTTGTTAGCATCGAACGATAGCGATCGCCATTCACCGTAACGTTGCGTCCAACAGCATCTTTGAAAAAATACGGTCCAATGATTCCACCAGCGTACAAACCACACCAAACAGTGCATTTTTCGGGATGCATGGGCAGTTCTTGAACGGCTTCTGGTTGCTCTTCACTCCAAATGCGGCAATTTTGCTTATTTACGAAGCCATTCAACCAGAAATGAGCCTCATCGCTGAACAAAATTTGTCGATAAAAAAGCGGATTTTCTGCCAACTTTTCTAGGGCCCATTCACTGAAAATTCGACGTTGTGGCAGATCGTTCGGCTTCAGTTCTTGCACGAGCTGTATTTTATACGGTTTTACACCAAGATCTTTGCGTAAAATCTTCCATGTGGTCGAATAACACAAACCCAATTGCTGCGAACGGCGACGAATCGACATTTCACGGTCTTCAGCAACACTCTCAGAAACAGACGCAATATTCTCTTCTGTACGCACTGTACGCATTCGTGTGGTTGGTTTAATGTCCAATAAAGTAAACTGAGTGCGAAACTTGGTCACAATCGCATTAATTGTTTGCTCACTTGGTCGATTATGTAGACCATAAATCGGACGTAAAGCGCGAAACACATTTCGAACCGAACACTGATTTTGGTAATAAAATTCAATGATTTGCAAGCGTTGCTCGTTAGTAAGTCTATTCATGATGAAATTTCAAAGCATACTGAGCATCTTTCTCTTTGACACCATGTCTGAAATCCCACGTGATCTGTCAAATACTAATGCATGAAAATCCTAACCTCAAAAAAATCACCCGTTA
>NW_023485485.1:0-1419 GCF_013731165.1 Rhagoletis pomonella | reverse complement strand
AATGATGTATAGTATTTAACAGAGATAATAGCTTGGAAAAGTTTACAAGAAGTTAATCTCGGTTAACCTTAGAACCGTGAGTTGTGCACTCAGTGCCCATATTCATGTTTGATGTTGAATTTCGGGTGTTTGGCAAGTTCAATTTGATTTTTGATCATTGGCAGATATATTGTAATAGAAAGCTTAAATTTGTATACGAAATTTCTGTGCTGGGCTACGTTGAACATTTTAGTTGTTTCTGAGATAACTATTTTTTTTTTGTTATCCACGCTTTGCAGCCTACTTTTTTATCCTTTGCTTCTTTTTTCAATAACAGAGCTAGTCGCCACCACCTTTAATATTGTCCGATAATGTTTTCAGCGCAGAGAATAATAGAGTTACTCTGTACGTTGGGGCGTGCATACGCCGCACAGTGTTCTATTTTAGAAAAAAAGGACAAAATCAAACCAGAAGAGATAACGAAATAAATGTAACGGTGTTTCAAAGCTTTTGGGATGGAAATACAGAATAATTATAGCGACCTTTAAAAGGACACTCAAAAATAGATTATTTAAATATATTTTTGGTACACTTGTAGGCTGGTGTGATCTATTATTTAATGGTGCAAATAAAACACTTATTCCACCTTCGTTGCCCAACGTTTCGCTGAAATTTCCAGCACCATCAGGGGCCACTATGTTTATTAAATCCAACAAAGAATAATAATATAGTGGCCCCTGATGATGCTGGAAATTTCAGCGAAACGTTGGGCAACGAAGGTGGAATAAGTGTTTTATTTGCACCATTAAATAATAGATCACACCAGCCTACAAGTGTACCAAAAATATATTCTACAAAGTGATCGCTACAAAAACCAAAAAAAAAATAGATTATTTAAATTGTTTCCTTTTTTGGCGTGAAACCAGTATGCAAGGAAGTTTTTAAAAAGCTTTAAACCCATATTTTTGCTGTCCGTACATCAAGGAATCCATTTCCTTTGTCGCAAGAATCAACAAGTAAGAAAGTCTAAGTTCGGGCGGAGCCGAACATTAAATACCCGGCGCAAGTATTAAATATATGTTTCTTCACCTTTCCGAAACCTACCGCTAGATGGTAAGCCGGGGTGTATCAATTTTGAGTAAATTGGCGTCCTTCAATTTCGAAATATTGAAGTTTCAAGCATTTCTGAAATGTACTGTTATATGAAAAGCGGCCGTAATTTTAGTCCGATTTCAATAATTTTCAACGCTTTGCTTTCATGTGGCAAGCACAATAACCACAACGAATTTGGTACAAATTGGTAGAACGGTTACCGATATACTTATATCTGATCATAAGTGGGCGGTGCCACGCCCATTTTCCAAAATTTTACCATAAACGTATTTCTTGGTAGAGAATTGCTGCAAGCATCAATTTTGAATAAATTAGCTTCAATATGTA
>NW_023485484.1:0-1419 GCF_013731165.1 Rhagoletis pomonella | reverse complement strand
GGCATTGTTAAATAATAATTGATATTTTCCGAGGGATTCTTTATCGAAACAACCATATACAGTATATTTTGCTTTGCTGCCTTTATGCTTAAGTGCACATTTAAGATACCTACCCTAAAATGCGCATTAGCGGCATTATTCTTAACATTTGTAAGGAAACTCCTCCGATAGATGCATTCAACATACCTGCACATTGGCGATACCTACCTTAAAAATTGTGCAACTATTATTAACTATCAAAGAAAGTATTAGGTTTACCTACACTGGCCCTACAATTACCTAATTTTACAAGCTTTTATTTATTTTGCTCATCTCGCAGAACAACGAAAATGGCTATCAATTAATGTAGTTATATAGATAATTAGATACCATTCCTTAAAAATTGCGCTTGCAGTAATTTCTACGTGGTAAGTGCTCCTCCATTATTTGGTTTCATAGGGATTCGGATACCTTCCTCATTGAAGTATTAAAGAAAATTCGCTCAAGTGCTTTTTTCAGTTAAGTGCACAAGTTTTTTGTGCAAAGAAGGATGGGCAGCTAAGCAAAATATACTGTATTAACTCGTGGTACGATATTATTGGTACCAATAGCATTTTAACAAGCCTAAGTTTGACATCTTTGGGAATGAAGTACGCTGTTTTCCATAATTGCCTCAGTACAGAATACATTCGGCTGACTGATGCATTAACATGATCAATGCACGTTAGATTTTGATTCAGTATAAACCCAAGTGTTTTAACAATCTTCTCATACTTCACAACACTCCCATTCAGCATGCTTGGAGAAACATTATCAAGATTGTAGGGAAAATGATAGGGCAATTGCCTGCGTTTTGGACGAATTGAGGTTAAGTCTGTTATTTTTCGACCACAGTGAAATAGCTTGTAAGTCCTCATTTATTCGGAAGACTAAGTCTTCTGTTAAGCCTAGAGGGGCAGAGAGGTATATCTGAGCGTCGTCAGCATAAAGATGAATTGATAAACTTTTGCAGCATTTTTCTAAGTCATTAATATATAAACTGAATAATACCGGACCAAGAATGGAGCCTTGCGGTACACCCGATTTTACTGGTGTTAAGCTAGAGCGGTTATCCCTAGAAACAACCCTTTGATGTCTATTAGTCAAATAGCTTTCAATTAGTTTTACTGCACCATTGGTGAATCCGAAATATGTGTCAAGCTTTCGAATGAGGATTCTATGGCAAACAGTGTCAAAAGCTTTCGAAAAATCCAATAAGGTGAGGATTGTTAGGTTGCCTTTATCGAAGAATGGTCGAATATCCTCCATGACTTTGAGCATAGCGGTTGAGCAGCTATGTCCCCTGCGATATCCCGATTAATTTTCAGATAAAAAGTCATTTTCTATCAGGTATTTCATCATTTGATTCAGTAATACTTTTTCGAAAATCTTTGATAAAGA
>NW_023485483.1:0-1419 GCF_013731165.1 Rhagoletis pomonella | reverse complement strand
TTCAATCGTTATGAGCGAAAAAGTTTTGTTTATTGATTTATGTGTGCATTCTTGTAAATATTGTTAATTTTTTGTTTTTGTTAAATACATACAAGCTGTTATGAAAAAAGCATCAATTGATTCAAAACCATTTGGTGCTTTTAGTATGGTAAAACTCTTTTTTTCCAAGTTTTTGGCGCTTTTTGAAAATTAAAAGTTGGCAACACTGGTAATATGTGTGCCATTTTGCTCGCGTCGGTTCAACAGTCGCAATGGCCGAGCGATCACACTGCTAGAGTGTGACTTGAGAGATCCGAGTTCGAATCCTCGGGCAGGAGATTCTGTTTCTTTTTTCTTTAGTTGATATTTTTATTTTTTTTTATTTTTTTTTTTTAATAAAAATCAGCTGCTAATGTGCTAGAAATGTTGGTGGAATATTTTATTTTCATCAATAAATAATAATAATAATGTTTTACACAATTTTTTTCATTAAATATTTATGGTACTAAAGCACTTATTTAGGTTTATTTCCAAATCAAATTGTTGTTAAACAAACATTTCCTCGCTTCGGTTAAGCGTTCTTTAAGAAAAAATATAAAGCAATTATCTTTTCCTCCATGTTTTTCTTTTTGAGACTAGAGACGTGAGACAGCTTACTGAATACCAGGGTAATAGCCCTGACCAGTGTTGGGGGAAATAAATTGTTCCTTCCGTACGAAATCTAGACAAAAACTGTACTTTTCGACAGTAAATAGTATCGACTTTTTAATTTGCTAATATATTTTCTTAGTACATGCATACATAGATTCCCTTCGAGTCCAATGATTTGATGGTATTCATGGGGAAGTTTATGTAGGTACATTTACATATTTTATACTTTTAACATAAATGTGTATGCACATATTTTAAGGCACACGTCTTGACAAACAAATTGTTTTAAGTTATTATGAATGGATAAAACAGACCTCTTCTTTGAATTCAGTACTAAAGCTTAACATTTTTCAAGTGCTTGTCAATACTTTACGACACGCACATATTAACAAGATTGACATTTACCTTAAAATTATTTAATTTTAATTATTTGTTTATAAAAATTCAATTTATACTTTAACAAAACCCGTATAAATTCAAGTTTCAATCTTTGCACAGCATTAAAAAAAATCAACAAACTTTCGTAAAAATGTCGAGCTTTTTAATTAGATTTCGTAGAAATACATATGTATTTTGAGTATGCAGTTTTGTAGCCCGATCAATTTAAATAAAGTTCAAATTTAAAATAGCTGCGACTTATCGTTGATTTTTAATATATGTATATATATATTTTTTTTTGTGGACGTGTTGTTCATTTTCTTCATTAAAAAAATCGTCGAGCATACTTAGATAATATGGAAGTAAATTACCGACATCGTCAAAATAATACCACACATCAACGGTAAATCC
>NW_023485482.1:0-1419 GCF_013731165.1 Rhagoletis pomonella | reverse complement strand
ATACCACACAAAGTATTTGGGAGTAGTCTTCGATAGTAAACAGCTGCGGTTGCGCAATGTTGACGAAGGAGAGAAGAAGGTCAGTAACGCCCTTTATGCTTTTTAACCCTCGTCCGTGCGACTAGGTACAATTGTAACTTTTGCGTTTTTAAATTACAATAACTTTTTTTCCAGAAAACTTAGAGGGCTGGATCTTCGTGACATCTCTACATTTTTGTTGCGCCACATGTTCCCTTAATTTAAAACAAAATGGGCCACTATTTTCTGAAATAGAGGGCCGAGTTAAATTTACACCCACGTCAGAGCGCATAGGTACAATTGTACCTTCATATATCTGGTATGAAGAAAAAAGAAGATTATTATTATTTTTAATTATATATAATTTTTTTTATAAAAAAAAGAGACACAAACGGAGCTAATTCATATAAGAAGCGATAATAAACTATATAAAAAAGTAACAAGCGAGACAATTCAATTTAGGAACAACGATTTAGAATATACATTTTGAAATTTTTAGAGAGTTTCTTCGCAAGAAATACACGTTGTTTTTGAAACTGAATGTTCATCACAAATTGGATAAGCACAAGATATGCAAAGCATTCGAGTTTTACGTTGTTTCCTATTTGAGTTCCGACAGATATAGCAACGTCCAGTGATAGGGGAGGCTCCGCGGCTACCATGAGGTAATTGAAGGACAGCTGCTCTAGATGCCACAACGCGACGGCCAAGTACCCTTTCTATTGCACTTCGAAGGAAATGGCTTCTCATCATCATTCGATTTGCACTTCGAGATTCAACTGAAGGCATGCATAGCTGATTGGAGAGATCTTTTAGAAACTTTCGACGTTGATTTTTTCCCTGAAACCGGGGGTTATGATTTTTGTAGATTATGTAGGATGCTAAACCAGAATTGTGATCGCAAGTAGCAGCAAATATAAACTGAACCAAATAAGCATCGTATTATTTTTGTTCCGGTCAGGGCTGCCAACTATCCTTAGCTATTTGGTGCCATATTAAGGATAAAAAAGTGCCAAAATGTGCCAAATAGAAAAATAAAAGTGCCAAAAAAGGTGCTATCCTTTATAACGCTTCCCATGTAGCTAAAAAGAACCACATTTCTAAATCAAAAGTGCAATGCCAAAATAAAATGAACCAGTTGAATAACCTTTAGAAATTAGAAAATTTTAATTGAGAAAAAGAAGTACACGCAAAGTATTTCACAAAAATATTTTGATATATTGCTATTTTTCAAAAGTGCCATTTTGGCACTTTGTGCCAAATTGAAAAATTAAGTGCCATTTGATGTAAAATATTGCCAAAAATGGCACGGTTTGAGCCAAGTTGGCAGCCCTGGTTACAGTGTATATGGCATACCAGTATGAAAAATATTGAGTACATACATATGTATGTATGGAGGGT
>NW_023485481.1:0-1420 GCF_013731165.1 Rhagoletis pomonella | reverse complement strand
GTAGAAAAGTACGCAAAGTAGGCAATTAGTAGGAAATTCCTTTCGTAAATTCTAATGTATTTGCAGGAAATCTGGCATTTTAAACGATGAACGTAATATTGATATATCCACGTGAATTACGTAATTTATATGCTATTTAGCCGTATAAAAACTGCAAAATGACTCAAAATTAAAATAAGACTACTATGAGATTGATGTAAACATCCAATGCTTAGGTTTTCATCAGTTAAATATGCTTCATATGCATATACAAATAAACATATTGCACAAAAGCTTATACTTTTATTTCACACCAAAGCTACACTGTTTCCATGTAAATTTGCAAAGAAGCAACACGGTGCCACTGCTAAGGGAGCGGTGCGAGAGAGACAACTGTCAGTTTATCGAACCTTGTATTATTGAATCATGCATTTCGAGGATAAAATATACACAATTACATATGTGTTATTTATGAACAAAATGTAGGTTAAGGCTGTGTGCGAGTACGTCTAAATTGCTACCTAAATAGAGAAAAATCCTAAATCACTGGAAAGTGTTTCTGCGAGCATACTTTTCAACCTAAATTGAACAGTCAAATATATTTGAGCGAGCGATTAAGTGAACAACGATTTTTTGATGTTTTAAATAATTTGTATCATTGCTATGGCACAAAAAAGAAAATATTCAGAAAGATGTAAGTACAAATTTATTTGATTTTTGCATTCAGATAAGTATATGTGTAATTCGATGGATGTATATTATTTCGCAGGGTCAGAAGAGCAAACGGATTCTTTTATAGATGCCAGGATGGAACATTCTCCTTTTCTGTAGCAAATTTATTATATTGTTAAATAGTCCCAAAGCTACCGCAAAATTATTCATTTTATAGATATATTTATTAAAAGCAACAATTTAGGTTGTCGAACGAACACGCGCAGTTTTAGCCATGATACAAAAAAGAAGGTAGTTTCATTACTACTATTTTTTGATTATAAAGCAGATTTTTGACATTTCTCCAGATGTAAACATTAAGCATAGCTTTGCCACATTGAAATTTTTTGAGAGGGGTGATTTTCTTTTAAATATTTGGGATTTAATAAAAGAGTAAAATGTGCATAAAAAATTGGAAGTTAATGTGTTCTACAGTCAAATTTGAACGTTGTTCTCAGGCGTTTAAAACACCCTTTGAATAATATCGTGGTGCAGAGATATAATAATAATAATAATAAAATAAAATCCAGTTTTGAAACATTTATTCATTAAAAAACTTTATTTTATTTTATTTTAAACAAAATAAATATATTTACATAACAAAAATCTTTTTTTAATAGTCCGAAAAAGACGTACTGTTAGCTATTTCATCATTAAAGCATAGTCCGAAACCAGGCTTCGGAGAAGGTTGAATGGAAGGTTAAAGGAGCCAAAATTCAGAGTTCTCCCG
>NW_023485480.1:974-1420 GCF_013731165.1 Rhagoletis pomonella | reverse complement strand
AGTTCTCTGGTTTTCTCTGAAGAAAAATGTAAATTTTGAAAAAAAAACAAGTAAGAGCAGCGCTGTCTTCGGCTATGCCGAAGGCTTCATACCTTTCATGAACATCTACAAATTTTACTTTGACAGATTACTGCTTTTGAATACATCTGCATACATCGATAGAGGAGTTCCATACCTATATAAAAAATCGCATCTGAACAATCAGAGGTATTGAAGATATACCTTATATTAGCACCAATCTAAGTGATTTTCACTGCTATGTGATCGGTATGTAAACCGGTAACACAATTTATTGGGTTTAGTTTCCTACATAAAGAAGATATATCGCAAAAACTGGTATCTGAACAATCAGTGCTATAGGAGATAAAGCTTATACAGCATAGATTTTGACGATTTTCACAGTAGACTTTGTATTATTATTTATAAAATATCTTACGAAATTTATC
>NW_023485480.1:0-874 GCF_013731165.1 Rhagoletis pomonella | reverse complement strand
TTCGTAGCTGCATAAATGGAGGAGTTATGATAAAAGACCTCATATCTGAACAATCAGTTGTATGGGGGCTGCAGGTTATAGTGACCCGATCTTTATTATTTTCGAGGTAAGTCTTCTGTTGATAATGAGTGAAAACAGCGCGAAATTTCATGGTCCTAGCTACATAAATGGATGAATTATAACGAAAAATCTCATATCTGAACAATCAGTTGTATGGGAGCTATAGGTTATAGTTACCCGATCTTTTTAATTTTCGCGGTAAGTTTTCTGTAGATAATTATTGAAAACAGTGCGGAATTTCATGTTCCTAGCTATATAAATGGAGGAGTTATAACGCAAAATTTTATATCTGAACAATCAGTTGTATGGGAGCTATAGGTTATAGTGACCCGATCTTTGTAATTTTCACTGTAAGTATTCTGTTGATAATGGGTGCAAGTATTGCAAAATTTCATGTTCGTAGCTGCATAAATGGAGAAGTTATAATGAAAAATCTCATATCTGAACAATCAGTTGTATGGGAGCTATATGTTATAGTGGTCCGATTCTTCCGGTTCCGACAAATGATTAATACATTATAAAAATACACCCACCTACCAAATTTGATCCGGATATCTCGAAAACTGAGAGACTAGATTGCATACAAACAGACAGACAGACGGACAGACGGACAGACGGACAGACGGACAGACGGACATGGCTAAATCAACTCAGCTCGACGTTCTGATCATATAAGTATACATTTTCATGGGTCTATCTCTTTTTGTTCTGGTACTTACAAACATCGGACCAAAGTTATAATACCATTTCATGCTCATGAAAGGTATAAAAATTAATTAAATAAATAAAAAATTTTAAACTAGATGGTGCGCTC
>NW_023485479.1:0-1420 GCF_013731165.1 Rhagoletis pomonella | reverse complement strand
AATACGAGTATTAGTGAATTGCCCAAAATTAGAAAAAGTCAAACTCCTCGTATTAAAGTATTTTTTATATAGATAACACTGGTTTACAGCAAAAATGTTCAATGGATGGAGTTGCTAATGAAGAAAATCGATCGATAAATAAAGAAATAATGAGTGGTCCAAGCATAAAAGCGTGCTACTTAGGTGTACATGGCGTATGAGTAACATTATTTCCTGCTCATTTTTCATATAAAAGACCTTTGTGTATTTGCATATGACCACTCATCATTTATTTATTCATCGATCGATTTGGTTCTTCATTGGTAACTTGATTTCATTGTAACAGAACAGGCTCTAGCACAAATGAAAAAACTTGGCACAAAGCCTGTTATTTTTTAATTTTTCTTCTGTTAAAGTTTGATTTTTTTTTTTCATTTTTTCATTAAAAAAAAAAACTGGAATGATTAATTAACTATCAGTCCTATAGGAAAGTAATGTATATATGATTTATGGAGAATTTAATTAGCTGTATCTATTTTATAGCGTATCTCATTTTAAGATTGTTAAATTGGTTCGTAAGATATACGTGATTAAGTAGAACCACTTTGTGTTTTAAGCTAAATAACGGTAAATTGCAAATATCTCGAAAACTTATCCATAGAAAAAAATTAACTCAATTTTCGGAATCACCGAGAGCAATTCTACATATAAATTGGATAGTGGCGCTTGGAGAACAAAAACCAAACTACAGTTTGTAAACCAGTGTATTTTTTTTTTAAGTTATAGGGCTTTCTAAATTAAGTTAAGAGTATTCAACGGTAAAAACTAGCGATTTTCTAACAAACTAACACTCCTTCTTTTTCAAAGACCAATTTTATTAAAAATTATCTACAAAATCGCGGTATATATAAATTGCTTTCTTTAATTCCTAACAATGCTTTCCGCGCAGTAAGATAAGAAAACGCTTTCAGAAAATGAATTTGACGAGTCTTTCAAAAGAGTCAATAACTAATTGCTATGCCGTCATTTCCACTAGGTATTAAAAAGTGTCTGCCATTTAACCAATGCCCTGCGGAAAGGAATTTAATTGCAATTTTTCTTAACGTAGTGGTACAGCTATTTTTTAATGCCCCACTTTGTCATTAGAATTTGTGTCATTTAATGCGTAGTGAAAATTCGTCATTATTTTTTTCCCGATATGTTTTGAGTCAAATTTAAAGTTAAATTTTGGCTTTTATTTTTTCGGTCAATAAAAAAAGTTAAAATTTGACTTTTGTTTTTAAAATCAATTACAAATGTTAAAAATTGACTTTTCAACTTGACTTTTATTTTTTGAGTCAAAGGAAAAAGTTAAAATATGACTTATTTTTTCGATCAAGTCAGATTTTAAATTTGACCGAAAAACTAAGTCATATTTCAACTTTTATATTTGACCACAAAA
>NW_023485478.1:0-1420 GCF_013731165.1 Rhagoletis pomonella | reverse complement strand
TCGCTCGATTTAAATTGTTTCGTGTGCAAGAAAATTAGTTTCATTGCAGTGCAGCAAAAAATACAGCAACAAAAAATGAGAAAAAAGTTCAAAATAATAACAAGCACAACAACAACTAAAAGCGAAGTGCCGTCGTTGCTGCTAAGCATTTGGGGCAGACGATGCGGAAATTCTTGCAGGCACAGAAACGCATACACATGCAAAGTAATGCTTGCTACACAAGTATGTCGGAAACTAATCAAGTGCTAAGCCAAATCCAATCGCGCAAAGGGCTAAGAGCAAAATTCAAAACAAAAAAAATATATATATATATATAAGTAACTAGCAATTACCCGGCGTGCTTCGCTGCGCCTTAAATGTATTTTTGTGTTGTAACTCTCCCCCTAAGCTCTTATGGCCTCATTTACAAAATATTTTTAAAGAACTTTATGAAGTTAGATTTAAAAAAATCGATCTATGAAGCATTGTTTATTTTTTTTTTTGAGTTAATATATTTTCGAAGGTAATTAGAAAATATGTAAAGAACCGACTTTCTCTTGGAAATTTAATTTATAATCTTATAACTGGAGTCTACTATCGCACCCTTTCCTCAAACGTGTATTGATTCAATATTCAAATAACGTATATATATATAATTTGAAAAAATCTCCCTACTATACAAATATGTACAGCAATATTAAATAATATTTTCAAATGTTGTGAGAGGGAGTAACAAAACAAAATTACTTTTAAGGCGCAGCGAAGCACGCCGGGTATTCGCTAGTGTCACATGAAATTAACTGAGCAAAGTACAATGAATAGCTGTTAAACAATGGCACCATCTACTTTAAATGAAACATACTTATTTTCGTGGGGGATACTCACACACCATATACTTTTCTATTGAAATTTTTCCTGAATTTTCCTAGCTATAAACCTCCAACGAATGCAAAACCGTGAAAATCGGTTCGTGCGTTCTGGAGTTATAGCGTCAGGAAGGAAAACCCTACTTATTTTTATATTAATTTTTATATTAAAGAAGATTAAAGAACTGTCCGCATTACTCAATTTTATTTTTCACTAAAACGGTATTCATGAATTTTTTAATTTTTTTTTTATTTGCTTCCGCATACTTTTGACATAACAGCTTTAATTTGATACCCATATTAAACAAATACATCCTAAGGTTACCCGGGTCCACGTTTTGGTCTGTATCTCGTGACCCAAGTCACCCAGCTATATGAAAAGTGCTCAATCTTAAAGCATTCATGAACAGCTTTCATTTGATACCCATATTAAACAAATACACCCAAGGTTACCCAGGTCCACGTTTTGGTCTATATCTCGAGACCCTAGTCACCCAGCTATTTGAAAAGTGCTCTATCTTAAAGCATTCATGAACAGCTTTAATTTGATACCCATATTAAACAAATACATCCTA
>NW_023485477.1:0-1420 GCF_013731165.1 Rhagoletis pomonella | reverse complement strand
AATGGCGAACAGCCATCAAAATACTGATTCAAAATACACACAAATGGGTGCGCGCAGCAAAATTCAACCCCAATGGTAAGTTCATTTCATCGTGCGGCGACAAGTTAAGAATTTGCCATGATTCAATAATACAAGGTTAGATAATTATTGACAGCTGCGGTTTGACACTCCCTTACAAAAGGTTGCATTTACGAAGGACGGAGAAAAGGGGAGGAATGAAATCTCTTGGTGCGAAAATGGTAGTAGAAAAGTACGCAAAGTAGGCAATTAGTAGTGAAATTCCTTTTGTAAATTCTAATGTTTTTGCAGGAAATCTGGCATTTTAAACGAAATTTTGAACGTAATATTGATGTATCTATGTAAATTACGTAATTTATGTGCTATTTAGCTGTATAAAAAATGCAAAATGACTCAAAATTAAAATAAGACTACTATGAGATTGATGTAAACATCCCATTTAAAAACAGTTTATGTCTTCATCAGTTAAATATGCTTCATATGCATATACAAATAAACATATTGCACAAACGCTCATACTTCTATATCACACAAAGCTACACTGTTTCCATGTAAATGTGCAAAGAAGCAACACGGTGCCATTGCTAAGGGAGCGGTGCGAGAGAGACGACTGTCAGTTTATCGAACCTTGTATTATTGAATCATGAGAATTTGCGATACATTTTCAGGCGAATGTATGCGAACGTTCACCGGGGGAAGAGGTATGGGACGACAGCTGGCATGGCATCCAGACGGCAATCTGATGGCTTTAGCATTAAGTTGGAACCGCGTTAAGATATTTGACAAAGCTGAAGGCGAGCTAATACAGTGCATTCGTCGCGGAGAATGATGTTGCATTTCACCCAAGTGGAAATTTCTTGGTGACTGGCGGCGATAACTATACAATAGGATTGCATGATTTATTAGAAGGTCGGCCAATTTATACACGGTAGTAGTGCACTTTAGCGGAACCATATAAAATACATTTTTTTCCTGTATTCAACAGTTGCCCGTTTGGAAATCTAATTTGCATACATTTGATGCCAATAGCGCGCAACAAACAAGCCAGTTCTCAAAGAGCCCAAATTGATTTTAGTCATGCAACAGCTCCACATAACTCCGCCATAGACACACCAGTTGCTGGAGTACCAAAAAGCTGTGATGACAGTATTTTAATTGATCCACGACAATCGGTGGCATATGGCATGCGTGATGGAAATTTTCTGGTGCTTGATAGCCAATATACTACAAGAGTGAAACGCTACAAGTGAAACGCTGTGATAGTATTTTTTCTCAAATTTTCATCTTTTATTTGCAGTTACATTAAGAAGCTCATAGAGGACAGAGCGGTTGGTGAGGAAGGTGTCGAGTTACTGCTGTACTGCAACTGGGAAAATCCGCATTTCGCACGTGCTCCACTCGT
>NW_023485476.1:0-1420 GCF_013731165.1 Rhagoletis pomonella | reverse complement strand
AGAGTTGGTAACACAAAAAATTCGAACCCACTTGAGTTGCCTACATTTTCAAATAACTTAATTTTTACTTTTTCCTTTATAGGAACGGAACCTCGAACAGATGCTACGTTTTACCGGTATTGTTTTGGTCGCTATATCCTGTCTAATGAAATTCTTATTCGCACCGGTGTCGACTAAGAAATCTAGCGCGCGACCATCGGGTAGCGTATATTCTAAGTATGGTACGCTAGATGACCGGAGGATAGAAAATCCTCGGAATTTTCGTCTTTTGTGGATTCTTGGTCTTCGTCCTGCGCCTCACCTTCATCTGGGACGGTATGGAACAGTCTTTGCTGTTTCCGAGGTAAATTGTCGGAGCGGGCACCGCGTTTGAAGGGGTTTGGCCTGTTTATATAATTAACGTTACGAGTTTGTACTGAAGGATCTACCTCCATCTTTTCTACGCGAGAACTCGAGGAGTTATTTTGGTTATCCTCTCTCCCGGAAGGACGCTCGTTCTTCAAGTACTGAGAACGGTTTTCTTGTGGACGCCACGTAGGTTTTGGCGGTAATTGTGGGGGTTTCCTACTCTGCGGATAAAAGCTACTCGGCAAATTATTTACCGGCACTACCACGCGATTATTAGAATTATTTGAAGAGTGTATCGCAAAATTTCGGAAATCGACATTTTGAATTTCCAGACAGGCCGAATAGGCCTCTGGCAGGGTTTTAGGACGCTGTATGAGGATCATTCTAGACATCTCCCCATTTAGGCCGCGTATAAAAACGTCGAGTGCGCGGTTACGGTAAGTTTCCACGAGAACTTTTACCGTTTCGTCCGCGTAGGACTCAGTTTTAATTTTATTAATTATGAGGGAGAACTGATGGTTTACCTTTGCATAAAATTCGTCAATCCTTGATCCCTTCTGTTGCAACTGGTGCAACTGGTGTTCAAGGGTGCGAATGTCTCGCTTGTCTGCGTAATGCAGCGAAAGACATTATTTAATCTTTGCCCAGTTACTGTCAAAGATGTTGTAGGATATTAAAGCGGAATCAGCAGCACCACGCACTTTCTGCCTAATATGTTGTAGAATTGCACGATAGAGCGGTTTCCCCTTTACGACTTCGAAGTCAGAGAGTATTACCTCCACCGAATGAACCCAGGATACGTATTGCACTGGGTTACCATCAAACACTTGTAGTTCCTTGACACAGTCAGGGAGCCTACTAATATCGCGTATTTCTGCTTCAGTCGTGGGGGCTTGAGCCACTACCTCCTCTGGTGGTTCTACTGGGCCACTAGTTCCTAGTGTGGTAGCCCTGGAGCTAGCATCTATACGCGCCACGCGCCTTTCTAGGATGTTAATCTTCTCCAGAAGGGCGTTGACAGCCCCAGTTAAATTCGTGACAGTGGTCCTCAAGTCCTCCATCCTAGAAATAG
>NW_023485475.1:1053-1421 GCF_013731165.1 Rhagoletis pomonella | reverse complement strand
CTCCAGGCATTTTTCGTTTTAATAAGACCCGATAAATAAGTCGCTTAATTTTAAAGGGATTTGATAAACTTTTTGAAAGATTTTGCTAAACTTTATTTTTCGACCGCGGCAGCACTGAACCACGGCCTAAATCTTGCAATCTTGAAAAAAATAGTAATGTTCGATATCGTATCGATTATTCTGAATATCGATAATTCATCGCACGATAATCGATTTTTTGAATCGATATTCCAAGGTCGATATATCGAAGACATCGATACTTTACCCGCAATATCGATATTTAAGTTGTAATTTATTTTTCATCTACAAAGAAGCGTATGGAAAAATACTAATGTAGGTTTAATCAACAGCTTGTGTGATTTATTTAG
>NW_023485475.1:524-953 GCF_013731165.1 Rhagoletis pomonella | reverse complement strand
GAGCTGTTTTTGCTTACGCGTAAAAGCACATTTGGCGCATTTAGCTCTAAATGGTACTCTAAATCCATACAAAATTCGTCACCTAAATGCAACTAAATGCAACTCGAGTTTTCCATTAAGAATCTAAATGCTAAAAGCAACCCTGCGATAGTCCAAAATTTCCACGATTCGAACATGGTTTAATGAGAAAAAGTGGCAACATAGCTTTTTCGCGTATACAGTGGCTAGCTGCGTTTCAGTGATCGTCGATCAAGATTTCATTTATTATTTTCCACTATTAGGATAAAGAAAAGTTACGCAAATGCAACATCGATGTGATGCTGATAGAAATCTGGATCAATTTGTGATCAACCCTGTTTGTTTGTTTTTTCCTAATGAAGTGAGGAAATTTTAATTGACAGCAACGACAACTGAATATATATACACAAA
>NW_023485475.1:0-424 GCF_013731165.1 Rhagoletis pomonella | reverse complement strand
AAAAATACTAATGTAGGTTTAATCAACAGCTTGTGTGATTTATTTAGCTCTTAAGTTTGGCAATCCGCTTTATGAGCTGTTTTTGCTTACGCGTAAAAGCACATTTGGCGCATTTAGCTCTAAATGGTACTCTAAATCCATACAAAATTCGTCACCTAAATGCAATTAAATGCAACTCCAGTTTTCCATTAAAAATCTAAATGCTAAGAGCAACCCTGTGATCGTCCAAAATTTCCACGATTCGAACATGGTTTAATGAGAAAAAGTGGCAACATTGCTTTTTCGCGTATATAGTGGCTAGCTGCGTTTCAGTGATCGTCGATCAAGATTTCATTTATTATTTTCCATTATTAGGATAAAGAAAAGTTACGCAAATGCAACATCGATGTGATGCTGATAGAAATCTGGATCAATTTGTGATCAA
>NW_023485474.1:606-1421 GCF_013731165.1 Rhagoletis pomonella | reverse complement strand
AGAATTATCTGCAGAATCAAGAAATACCATGCGATTTATTAAAATCATCATTGACCCAGCGTAATGTACATCCGTTCATATACGTACATATGTATATTTTACATATGCTATTTAATCGACAATAAAGTCAAACATTTTAGTGACTAATGGATTTTAAACAAAGAATTCAAGCCGTGGTGCTTAAACAAGACGAGTACACAAAGTATTTATGTTCGACAATTTTTTGTTTGGAAGAAACTGCCAAAAATCAACGCGATTTTTTACCAACTTCAAACTTGCACCTAGTTATACAACAGTGTCAACTCTTAAGCAAATTTATTGAATTTTCCTGAGTTTTGTAAAAAGTTTAGATAAATTTTTATGTTTTTGTTATAGTATGAACTATGTTTTTATAAAAAATTTGCGGAAAAACTTGAGTAAAAAAGTTACATATGTACATTGTGAAAAATTCTCCGTGCCAAATAAATATGTATATAGAAATTTATACCTTATAATTTGATGTGATTTTTATTTCCACTTTAATTTATGTTTTAAATTTTTTAAAAGTATTAACATTGAAATTTCGTATTACGGAAATTTGTATCTATGAAATTTTATATTGTTTTCTCATTTTAAATAGAAAATTTTTAAAAAGTGGACCATAGTTTTTGAGTTTCTTCCCTCAACGTTTGAGATAAAGATATTCCAGCACTAAATTTTCACAGGGAGACAATAAATTATAAATTAATAAAGGTTAAAGATTACTTTTATTGTGATACAAAAATAATCGATTAACCAATCAGGTGATAAATAACCTAATCGAAAAACTCCACACC
>NW_023485474.1:0-506 GCF_013731165.1 Rhagoletis pomonella | reverse complement strand
AAGTTTAGATAAATTTTTATGTTTTTGTTATAGTATGAACTATGTTTTTATAAAAAATTTGCGGAAAAACTTGAGTAAAAAAGTTACATATGTACATTGTGAAAAATTCTCCGTGCCAAATAAATATGCATATAAAAATTTATACTTTTTAATTTGATGTGATTTTTATTTCCACTTTAATTTATGTTTTAAATTTTTTAAAAGTATTAACATTGAAATTTTCAGAGAGTTAAATACAGACATTTTATATGCAAAAGTTTTAAGAAAAGTTAAAAAATCTAATATCGTTAAAAGGTAATTCTTTCATTTAAAAATACGCTGGCTCGAAACTCATTTCCGAGCCATGGTTTCTTCTATACTCTCTCTTAGAATTATCTGCAGAATCAAGAAATACCATGCGATTTATTAAAATCATCATTGACCCAGCGTAATGTACATCCGTTCATATACGTACATATGTATATTTTACATATGCTATTTAATCGACAATAAAGTCAAACATTTTA
>NW_023485473.1:0-1421 GCF_013731165.1 Rhagoletis pomonella | reverse complement strand
CTGGAGAGGCGCCGACTGCTCTGGGCAATTGACTCTTTCAAGCCTTTTAAGTCTCCTGGACCGGATGGCATCATTCTTGCGCAGCTGCAAAAGGCTGTGGAGGTCTCGTGCCGCTGGCTCACCCCTATCTATGCGAGCTGCTTAGAAAGAGGGTACATCCCGGGGCTTGGAGGAGCGTAAGAGTTACGTTCATCTCCAAAGCAGGAAAGAAATCTCATGTATCCCCGAGGGACCTCAGACCAATCAGTCTCTCATCTTTCGTATTGAAGACTACTGGGAAACTGATTGACCTGCACATAAGAAACAGAATTGCCAAAGTCATAGAGGAGTCCGTGATATCGAGGGGGCTTTCAATAATGTTCTACCCGGGGCGATAGTAAGAGCCCTTACTAAGCTCGGAGTCGAGAGCTACTTAGTAAGCTTCATCTCACATATGCTGCAAGGCAGAACTGTCACAGCGGAATGGGGCATCGCCTCTGAGCAGCGACACTCGCAGGGAGGCGTTCTTTCGCCCTTTCCCTGGATAGTCGTGATGAACGACGTCCTGGAGGAGTTGAAAAGGAGAGAATGCCGGGTTATTGCCTACGCGGATGACGTGGCACTCATCGTTAGAGGAAAGTTCTTGGACACTCTGTACGATCTAATGCAAGGGTACCTAAACATGGTCACAAATTGGTCTGCTAGCCGCGGACTTGCTGTCATTCCTGGAAAGACGGAGCTCGTTCTCTTTACCAGGAGGTACAAAACGCCTCATGCCCAGATCCCCTCAATAGGGGTGTTCCACTTGTTCTCTCTGACGGGGTCAAGTTATTGGGCGTGCTCCTGGACGGGAAGTTGTCATGGAAACCAAATATTGAGGAACGGGTGAAGAAGGCATCGGTGGGTCTCTACTGCTGCAAGAATGCCATGGGGAAGAGATGGGGCATCTCCGCAAAGGTGATGCACTGGCTATATGAAACCATTATTAAGCCAATAATGTTATATGGGGTCATTGTCTGGTGGAGTTCATTGGAAAAGACCACTCATGTTAGGAAGCTAGAGAGCGTGCAAAGGGCGGCCCTCGTTGGAATCAGCGGGGCGTTCCGGACGACTCCTACTCTAGCGCTAAACGCTATGCTCAATATCGCACCTGTCGACATTGCGGGCAAAGTAGCGGCGGTTCGCTCAGCCATTAGGCTCAAAAGCTCTGGGTTCTCTTTCAACCCAGCGCATGGGCACTCGACAATTCTCGAAAGCTTCGACTTACTGCCGAAAGAAATGCACCGGAGTCACCCGAAGCTGGCCCCAAAATGATACTCCTAGACGCACATCCCTCCAAGGGACGAATGGGAGAAGGGTAGTCTCTGAAGAAGAGGTTCAATGAACATCTTCACGGGCGGATCGAAGCTGGAAGGTAGAGTTGGAGGAGGTGTCTACTGTCA
>NW_023485472.1:0-1421 GCF_013731165.1 Rhagoletis pomonella | reverse complement strand
ACCGAAAATTTCATTAATTTTATGTTTATCTTTCTTTCTCTATCCTCATCTTTACTTTTATCGGTATCCTCATTCTCATCTTTTTCTTAAAATTTATCTTTATTTTTAGCTTTATGTTTATTGTGTTCTTCGTCCTTCACCTTTGTCCTTATATAAGTAAAGAGTTTTAAAAAATCTAAAATAATTCAGAAAGTCTTAAAAATCCAGAACCGTTCCAAAAAAAATTTAAATTGCCTTAGAGGTGGAAAGTTAAGCTTGGCTTGAAAGAAGGCTAAGAAAATGAGAAAGGACCCACAACAAAAAAACTCGAAAAGCCCAGTCTTTACATTTTTCATCAATGACTAAAAATTACAACATAAAAATTATGGTATTTCTTTCTATAAAACATGTTATATTTGCAAAATTATGGTTAAATAATTTTTAACTAAATATGGAGTATATATGTGGAGATTCTGAAAGAAAAAGAGTTTTTGAATTGCATCCCTTAACTTCGCTTTTTTTTTAGGTTTATTCCTTTAGTTTCTGAGATTTTGGAGATTTTCCGCAGAGTGTCTATAATGTATTCACGAACATGAGCTGGTGCAGATATACATAGACTTGTTTGTACATTTTGCTAGGTGCTGATGTAGGTAGAGCCTTGACAATTGGCACTTTGTAGAAAGAGAATACTAGTTTCCCTGCAAAGCAAACTGGTACAAAGCTAGTTCCGAACTAGTAGCTCTTACTGCAGTCATGCTTTATGTACGTACATATGTAAATAAGTATATGGCTACTCACGCACACACTAATATCATTAAACCTACACATATCAGGTTTAAAATTACTTTGAAAAGCAATTATCTCCTTTGCCAAAAAGGCACTTCAACACACTACAAAGCTATGCTTGCTGCCTTCAAGATTTCTTGCTTTTCAAATTACATATACACTGCAAACTACTTAACTACAAATATGTATGTATACGCCTTTGCACATTTCATTCAATAAAGATGCGGCAGGAAAGTGTAAATTTCCGCATAAACACCGAGAAACCCTTTCATGATAGCCATATAATTTTATGTTCTTACCATTTCAACGTCTCTTTACTTTTATGGAAATCCACAAAGGGGTAATTGACTTCGAGCAGCTTTCATACATACATACGTTCAACTTTATAATGAATTCATATATGTGTGCGTGTGCATAAAAGAATACTTGCAGGCAAATGCCTTAACTATGTGAAAATATTTTCTTAGAGCACGCATAAATTTCGGTTAAAAATTTTCATTTTAATTTAACGGAAACTTTGACCCGAAACACATCCATAGCTAATGGCAAGAGCAGCTGTATTCGAGCGCACATTTTTGAACAAATAAACGGTTTTTATTTGTTGGTGTGCGAATTCATTTTGTGTGTGCGCATATTTTAGCCGTAATGTAAGCCAT
>NW_023485471.1:0-1421 GCF_013731165.1 Rhagoletis pomonella | reverse complement strand
TTGTTATCGATATTTTTATTGGTTTTGTTATCGACATTTTTATCGATTTTGCTAACGATTTTGTTATCGATATTTTTACAGATTTTGTTATCGATATTTTCAGAACTTATCGATATAATGATCGATTTTGTTATTTATTTTGCTATCGATATTTTCACTTATCGATATAATGATCGATATTTTTTATCGATTTTGTTATCGACATTTTAATCGATTTTGTCATCGGTTTTGTTATCGATATTTTTATCGATTTTTTTTATCGATACTTTCGGAACTTATCGATATAATGATCGATTTTGTTATTTATTTTTCTATCGATATTTTCGGAACTTATCGATATAATGATCGATATTTTTATCGATTTTGTTATCGACACTTTAATCGATTTTGTTATCGACACTTTAATCGATTTTGTTATCGATTTTATTATAGATTATTTATCGATTTTGTTATCGATATTTTTATCGATTTTGATATCGATATTTTTATCGGTTTTGTTATCGATACTTTTATCGTTTTTGCTATCGATATTATAATCGACTTTGTTACCGATATTTTTATCGATTTTGTTGTCGATATTTTTATCGATATTTTTATTGGTTTTGTTACCAATATTTTTATCGATTTTTCTATTGATATTGTTATCGCTTTTGTTATCGATATTTTTATGGGTTTTGTTATCGATATTTTTATCGATATTATTATCGCTTTTGATATCGATATTTTTATCGATTTTGTTATCGGTTTTGTTATCGATTTTGTTATCGATTATTTATCGAGTTTGTTATCGATATTTTCATAGATTTTTTTATTGATATTTTTATCGATTGGTTTATCGATATTTTATATCGATTTTGTTATCGATATTTTTTTAGGTTTAGTTGTCGATTTTTTTATCGATTTTGTCACCGATAGTTTTATCGGTTTTGTTATCGATATTTTTATCAATTTTGTTATCGAAATTTGTATCGATATTGTTACTGATTTTGTTATCGATATTCTCGATTTTTTTATCGATTTTAAAAAAATCGATTTAAAATTTTTTTTCCGTCTGGTTATCGATTTTGCTATCAATTTTTTGATCGATTTTTTACTGATTTTGTTATCGATATTTTTATCGATTTTGCTTTCGATATTATTACCGATCTTGCTATCGATTTTGTTATCGATAATTTTATCGATTTTGTTGTCGATATTTATATCGATTTTGTCATCGATATTGTTATCGGTTTTATTATCGATATTTTTATGGATTTTGCTATCGATATTGTTATCGCTTTTGTTACCGGTTTTATTATCAATATTTTTATCGATTTTGCTACCGATATTGTTATCGATATTTATATCGATTTTGTTATCGATTTGTTATCGATGTTGCTATTGATTTTGCTATCGATTTTGTTATCGATATTGTTTTTTTT
>NW_023485470.1:0-1421 GCF_013731165.1 Rhagoletis pomonella | reverse complement strand
GGATTTCGTATCCATCCTGTACATATTCGCTTGTGTTTTGACTTAATATTTTGACATCTCGGACGTGAAATTTCTAGTGCTACTACCATGTAGATAATTTTACCATGGTTAGAAGTGTGGAGTATACATATAGTCGTATATGTATATATAGAATCGTTTAAAAAATCGTTGTCCATTTCGCGACGCCCTTTGCGGACCGGCGACTTATGGCTTACGGACCGGCACCGGTCCGCGGACCACCACTTTGACGAGCACTGGTCTAGACTATGTGCAAAGCTCAGGTAATTACATACAAGTTTTCATTGTAGTTTGAAGTTGGTCAAAAATTGCGTCTTATTCAAGCAGCCACGGCTGGAATTCCTTGTTTAAAATCCATTCGTCAATAAAATAGCAATCGCGTTTTTGGCTCTTTCGTGTTATTTTAAGGCTGGTATGCAGCTCTCAAGAAAACGGGCAATAAAGAAATTGAAAAAATTTTCCTAAGAACTGCGTACTGCCTCAAGAAAATTTTACACAAGAATATTTCTTAGCCATTTCTTGTACGTCATTTTATATAGAGTTTTTGCTTTTCTTGAGAGCTGCATACTGGCCTTTAACCGGCTGTATTACACATACATATTTTTACATCTACAGTCAAGAATTTACATATTCAAAGGGAAACAATTAACTGTTTAAAATTATCAGCTAATTCAACGGCGTTGTCACAAACAGTGTGACCGCGGGCTTGTGAAAAATTGTAGCAGAAAAGAGGCTTAAAATGTATCGAATATGTATCACTTTTTTCATTTAAGTATCAAAGCATCAATATGGAATAAAACCAATAATTCTTATGAAAAACCTTTTTCCAAAACAATTAAACATTTATTGCACGAGAAAGTTGAAATTATTTCCCGAAAGCGATTTGCGTAATTTCAGTTGCGTTACACCTTGCAATCTTTATTACCGAAAGTGATTTCTGCAAATCTGCAAAAAGGACTCTTTACGCGGGAAAGCAGACTTTCGATTTCGCATTTTGACAGCAAAATGCGTAGAAAAAGAGCTGGCATTGCCACGTTTAACCACACCTTTAGTCTGGTAAACTATGTATGTTTATCAACAGCTGATTCGTAGCTTTTTCCTATAAAAAAAATAAAAAATTGTAACCAAAAATTTAAGGAATTTTATTTACTCAAATGCGTTATGCCTTTCGGCAGCGGGCGGATTCAAAATTGAATTAATATCGTACACCTGATTGCAATTTACTAACTACCAGAAAAATTACTAGAATACTAAAATAATTTTACACAAGCAAAATGCATGGGGAAAATTTACCGCAAAACTCCACAGGCAAACACCGATGGCCTACCCAACTGTCATTTTGGCGAGCAGTATGATCCCAGCAAAAAACACGATTACCACAGAAACGAAAGTGGAAACGAGCC
>NW_023485469.1:0-1421 GCF_013731165.1 Rhagoletis pomonella | reverse complement strand
GAAATATTTCCAAAGACTACAACTCAACTCTCTTCAATGTTTTTTTTATTCCTAGCCAGTTTACTAAGCTCTCATCCTTTGACAAATCGTTGAACCAGAACTCCGTTGCACTCATTTTTACAAGTTTTATAAACTCACTTTCTTTTTAACTTGATTTTAATTTGCACAAATTTACATACATATGTATAAGCAACCTATGTATTTAGTTTGCTCGATTTGTAAACAAAGCTTCTCAACAACCTAAACGAGCGAAATTCACTATTCCGCTATTCTTCATCGAATGTGCGTCAATAAATGCGCTTTGAATTCAAATTGGCAGGGGTTGAAATTCACTCGGAAGTGAATTGCAGAACCTGCCTGATAATACCACATGAAAATTCGTTCGATCAGCACTTTCGAAGATCGAATGCAACTCATAATAGGGGCCACAGTGTCGGTTACGATAAAATTATAGGATCTCAAAAGTGTAAACAAAGCAAACGATATAATTCATTTTGCTTTATTTCAAAGTCTGAGATTTAGTAGGACGTTTTAACTCGTACTTGTAACCTATTTGCAAAAATAAAATTTTTCGATAAGTTGTCGCTTAGAGCTTAATCTCCCTAAACCAACATGGATTTGTTTCCAACCGTTCAACAGTTTCCAACTTACCTGTTTTTAGTTAGTATGTATTGCTGGTTTTACAAGAGGATTTCAGTTCGACTGTACTTGTACAGATTTTTCTAAAGCTTTTGATAAAGTTTCTCAATCTATTTTAATTAATAAATTAGCTATCTATGGATTTCAGTCAGTTTTTCTGCAATGGGTTAAATCCTTTCTGTCTAATGCTTGGTTTTCATTAGGTCAATTTGATTGACAACATAAACTGCCTTCTCTGCCATCGCCGTCATATCTTGCTGAAAGCGTTTTCATTCAGCTCCATGAACTGACATAAAAGCGTTTGTCAATGATTGTAGACAAATCTTGGGGTCAATCGACTGACATACCGTTTCCACCATAAATGTCAAAGACGTGTTTTTAGAAGAAGAAGAATTAGCTGTCAAAGCAGAAAAAGTAACTGACCAAAGTGAAAAATTCAAAGGACTGGCTACGAGCTTAAACAATTTTTTTATACAATAAATTCAATCAATGCAAAACAAAAAGAAATGAACAAAAAGCGAGCTTCAATTGCTTTTGCATCAATTTGTTTGATCGCGACTTTAAAAGCGTGGAAAAAAATAAATACTTGAAAAGAAATAAAAAGCAATGGTGGATTCGTCCAGGGCTCAGACACAGGGCCACCAGTGGTTTCTACTCCACACTGCGTTTTAAACTACGTCAGCAGAATCCTCAATGGTTTAACAATTTTGTGCGAATGAGCTGTGAAGACTTTGACTACCTGGTGGAGCATCTCACACCATACATTGCCAAGAGCAATACCC
>NW_023485468.1:0-1421 GCF_013731165.1 Rhagoletis pomonella | reverse complement strand
TCAAGCTAGAATTTGGTAATATTAACCAATTTTTGGTTGATTTTTTTCTCACTCAGATTACTATATAAAGTATGAGTTAGGTGGCTCAGATATCACTAGCTAGATTAACAGAAAAAAATTAAAAAAAAAAATAATTGAAAATTGAAACTTTTGGCCACCACAGCTGTCAGTGAATTGTAGTAAGGGTCAGCTGCCTTATCACCTATAATTGCATAAATAGGGTATTAAGCGTTCCACACCAAAGTAGTGGGCGTAGTGCTAAACCTTTCAGCCCCTTTCCACGTGTTTAGTAAATATGAGCTGGGCTCACTTGCGATGGAATTGTCTTTGGATTAGGAATTGTCTTTGGATTAGGAAAAGGGATTAAACACTCTTCATTTAAATATATAGTATATCATAAAAAATCTGATGAAGGATGCGGTACCGCAACAATCAATAAATAACCTGCAGCCAATACGCATAAAATTAATATGTACATATGTATGTACGCATATAAAAGTCTAGCACACATGCTTTATGTGCATATGTATTTATGTACATAGTGAGGTGTACCGATAATGACGTCAGCAAAAAAAACTCTACACAAATTGTACCTTGAAAAATGTATTAGGTAGAAGCAAGCGGTTGAAGGTGTCACAGCAAGGTCGTCGTCATTTATTTACTCGCGGAAACGTGTTAATGATGAAATGCATTTCATAGAGAGTGAACAGTGCGACAGTGCGAAGGTTGGCTATTGCTAGGCAATATGGAGATCAAGGTTGAACGGCTTTTGATAACATAATTTTTATTCTAATTGCTTGTACCGGCATATGGACCGCTGCTTTAGTTGTGTACGTGCGTGTGTGAATGCCATTTGCAGAGATCCGGACTATTATTCGGCATATGAAACGTCGCAAAATTGAAAATACTTGTGCGCTCTTCATAAAACGTTATTAAAATTTAATTTCTTGTTCTCAATGCATTAGATTAAATATTTCTGGAAAAGAGAGCAAGTCACTTTGTTGCCTTGGCCAGGAGTGAACTGTTGTAACGAGCCTCTATTCAGTTATATACCATCACTGATACGCGTATTATTGAGTGATCTTGCGAAGCCCTTCAGCGATAGGTCAATCAGTTCGTTTGTTTTCAAACAATAATATTTTAATAATTGGAGTCCGGTGCTGGTAAGAGATTAAAATGTGCCTCACTTTAGTTTGGCAAGTCCTTCGATGATACGCAAATCCAGTAAGAAAGCACTTGGGGCTTGATTTTGTTTTGCATTTTGTAGTTAATATTTCTGGAATGAAAGTTTTGTTATATATTTTGTTTACAAAAAATGTTTGGCTAAGATTTTTTATATAAGACCTCCAACTGATCTCAAAAGATCTTGAAATTTTCAAGAAGGAGTTTTTTTAAGATATTAACTTTTGAACTTCGGAATT
>NW_023485467.1:0-1421 GCF_013731165.1 Rhagoletis pomonella | reverse complement strand
TTCATAAATACGACTTTTATAAATAACTCGACCCCAGCCCCACCTAGCGAGTTTGGTAGCCTATAATAGGACCATATATGCAAGGTCGGCCGCTGTGGTGTAGTGGTAAGCAGTGCGCGCTTCCACTCCGCAGCACCTGGGTTCAAACCCTGGTCAAAGCAATAATAATAATAATAATCCCACCGGTTTTTACCCTCCATTCCCGCCCATCCGCACGAGGGGCGCAGTCCGCATGACGTACGGAACCAGTATTTATTTTCAATTCTTGCGCCGAGTCACGATAGGCAGGAGTTTGTTAAGTTTCGATCCCTAAAACTGTTCAGCTACAGAACTAAATTCATCAGCCGATTTTATGTCTTTATTTTAATGATTTATTTATTGAGAGAGGACAGTATCGATTTCTTAATGCTGAAATGCAGATCTGATATATCAAACGTGCTGGAATGAGATTTAAAATCCTGGCATAAGCAACGGAGTGGGTCGTGCAATTCAAAATTAGTTTTACAAGCTTTCAGAAATAAGGAACAAAAGTGTGATTTATTTTGGAACGAATTTCCGTCATCCCTTGACAAGGGATCATCTTACCACCCTGTCGGAAAAATCAACCAACACCAACACACAAACAAAAGTGTCTTGATACCCGGGAGGGAACATTAAGGCTAACTTCGCCCATAAGAAGCAGACTTGAAATTGAGCCTGTCAGTAATTTAACTATAAATATTGTACCAAGCATTTGCCTGCGGCTGGAAAGTGTAGGAAGATTATTAAGTTTTAATCGGCTCGTATAAGGTGGAAGGTTATATTGAGAATCCCAACGGAAATTTCTTAAAGCAAAAAGTAGGAATTGTTTTTGAATTGATTCTATCTTGTCTGAGTAAATTTGATACCTTGGATTCTAAACCACCGAACCGTATTCCAGAATTGGCCTAACTAATGTTGTAAACAGGGTTTTAGTGATATAAGGGTCACAAAATTCTTTTGACCATCATTTCACAAATGCAACTACACCTTTAGCCTTGTTGACTGTCACATTAATATGAAGATTAAAGCTAAGCTAAGGATCCATTGTGATACCAAGGTCCAGAAAATTATATACCTGTTCCAGGTTATGGTTACATATTGTATAAGAAGCGGGATGAACAGCTCTTCGCGAGAAGCGCATTACTGTACATTTCTTAATATTTAGAGGCATAAGATTTACTTGACACCAGTAAGCCATGCTGTTTAAATCTGATTGTAGCAAAGACATTTCTTTAATTGAAATGTACGATTTATAAAGCTTTACATCATCTGCTTACATGCAAATTTTGGAAAATTTTATATCTGTAGAAATATCGTTTATAAAAAGCAAGAACAGAACCGGGCCTAGGTGGCTACCTTGAGGGACTCCTGAAGTAACATCAATGACGTCAGAGATAGTA
>NW_023485466.1:0-1422 GCF_013731165.1 Rhagoletis pomonella | reverse complement strand
TTTATGTATGTATTGGTCAACGCTTTTTCGTTCTTCCATTTGACGCTTTCACATCACATTTTTTGTTTTAGTTTTAGTTGAAATTCTGACTCTGTCTGAGGATGATGTCTATGAGACATCGAAACAATTGTAATAAAATTTAAATAAATTACTAAATGACTATAAGGTGTTTTCTTGTATTTCAATTCAATTGATCATATGAAAAATTAATGTCGCGCCGATGACGAGACGAGTGCGGACTTGTATTCACTGGGCTTGGTTCGACACAAGCAATTAAATGCTTGCTTGCTGCAAAATTGTTGGGTTTCAACTCATACACATACTTGATTTACTTCAAACATATCCAATTATATGTCCAACGGGATATGGATAAGTATTTAGCTAGTAAATTTTAAATGGCTTGTAGATTTCTATGCAGCTTGTTTGCTTGTTTTGTTGTGAGTAGCAACTCAGTCTTATTGCTTTGTCGAGCGCAACACGAAGTAGCTTATACGTGTGATGGCAGTGACGATTTCACGACGTATTCATTTGTGTTGAAGCTATGAGTTGAATTGGCTTGTTTTAAACAAGTTTGTTCCAGCCGACCGGATATATTTTCCTTTTTATTTGAAAGACTTATAGTAAAAATTTTAAGTTAATTGGTTAGCGTTTGGTAGAAACGAAAATTGTTTAAAGTCGTCAAAACTTTATTAAAAAAACAGCAGTTTTATCTAAATTTCGAATTTTATTGTAAACACAGCTGCAGCCAGCTGTGTTGGAGACACTTCGCTTTAGTACTTTTTTGCGAACTGACTGGCCGACGAAACGGCAATCATGCGGACGCACAAAGTGTTTATTGATTAATAAGTCAGTGTTACAAAGAGTTCAAAAATTTTAATCAAACATATGACTTATTAATACTTATACATACATAGGTGTGCTTAAAGCAAATAATTTAAAATAAAAAGCAATGCTAACATTCTAAAGTGATTATTTTCCTCGCTAAAAAATGCTGAATGTCATCTTTCTAAAGTGATTATTTTCCTCGCTAAAAAATGCTGAATGTCGGGCGTGCAATAAGCATACACTTCTGCTATAAGTTCAAGTATAAAAACACGTAAATCTGCCGAAATCTTACATATTATCGACTTAATTGGCCGGGCTTCTCACCAGATTCCAGGAATAGTGCAAAACTAGCAAAGGATGCAGCTAAAATATTTTGGCAACAAGCACGAATATGAATTCGCGAGGACCACAAATGTGCACGGCATCTGGAGAAATATTCGCAAAACCGTCTCAGATAAAGGGTCGATTTTTCATAAACTTCATCGAAAGTCTCAGGCACATGTCTGAGTATTAAAACTTTTCAGGAGGTAAAAAAAACACATTATTTTCTAAAGAAGTATAATATTTGAAAAATAATAATTGTAGTTGCATTTCGGG
>NW_023485465.1:0-1422 GCF_013731165.1 Rhagoletis pomonella | reverse complement strand
CACCGATAAAACGTATATATGGCAAACAAAATGACAAATTGTAGCCAATATTTTTGCCTGTGGTTGTGGGAGTATTTGTGTAACAAAACTGGTCAAATATCATATTTATCAACTTTGATAAATATGTCTTTAAACATATTACTTATTAAGATATATAACCGAGCTATCAATGGGCTATCAATGAGCTATATTCTGAATGCTCATATAAATATTCAAATATGCTCCACCCGTCGATAAGAATGTTCGAATCGGCATAAAGTGTGCTCCACCCGTATATAAGAATGCTCATTTAAACATACAAATATGCTCCACCCGTCGATAAGAATTTGCCTATATATGTATATACGTACATATATGCTCCACTGTATAGTATGTTATAATAGAAAATTTTTGTTGTTGATTATGGCTACGAAAAGTTTAACATGCTCTTTTTCAATACAACAACTATATATAGTTTATAATTTCCCAAATTGATAAGATTAACATGTTCTTTTTCAATATACCACTATATATATTTAATAATTTTCCCAATTCCTATGGCTACGAAAAGTTTAACATGCCCTTTGTCAATACAACAACTATATATCTTATATATAAAAATAAGTGCACGTTTTTGGTGTGACCTCATAACTTGAGAACGGCTTCACCGAATTCAACCAAATTTATGTGGCATATTCGATCTATCATGCAGATGGTTTATGCGAGGTTTGCCCGAATTCGGAAAAGGGGGCGTGGCACCACCCATACTAACTAAAATATAAAAATAAGAGAACGTTTTTGTTGTGACCATATAACTTGAGAGCCGATTCACCGAATTCAACCAAATTTATGCAGCATATTAGGGCTATCACGCAGATGGTTTATGTGAAGTTTGCTTGAATTCGGAAAAGGGGGCGTGGCGCCTGTATTTTATATATAAATATTAGTGAGTTAGCTTATAACTTGAGAACGGCTTGACCGAATTCAACCAAATTCATAAAGCATATTCGGGCCATCATGCAGATATTTTATGTGGAGTTTGCCCAAATTTGAAAAAGGGGGCGTGGCATATGTATCTTATGTATAAAAATAAGTACACGTTTTTGGTGTGAGCTTATAACTTGATAACGGCTTCAACGAATTCAACCAAATTTATACGACATATTCAGGCTATCATCCAGAGGGTTTATGTGAAGTACCCGAATTCGTAAAAGGGGGTGTGGCACCTCCCATACTAACTAAAATTTTTATGTTGTATATCTCTTGAAATATTTGTGGTAGAGTATTGGAAATTGGTATAGAGGTATATCAAATAATTCCATACTCATGGAGAAAAATGGGCGGTATTGGAAAATAGGGCGTGCACCTCCCATCTTATATATAAAAAAGAAGTGCAAGATTTCATCCAAATTTATATGGCATAGTCGGGGCTATTATGCAGAT
>NW_023485464.1:0-1422 GCF_013731165.1 Rhagoletis pomonella | reverse complement strand
AGTTTTCCGTTCGGTTACAAATTTTATTCTGACTCGATCTACAAAATATTCCATTATTTATAGCACAAAATTTTCAATAGAAATTTCCATGATTCAATTATTAAAGGTTTTGTAAGTAGCTTTTTTCTAAAATTTGGCACTCCCACCCACAGGGATGGTTTATGGAAGCAGGGGAAAAAGGGGAAGAATTCAATCACACTTCCTAAAATGGGAGCTAAATTCCATAAAAAGGTGTGGATAATAGTGAATGGTGGTATTTTAAAACAAAAACGAATTTGATTTAATTATTTAATTTAAACAAGCTTATTTACATCGAATATAACCCCCGATTGTTATTGAAAATAAATATTTCTATGTATATACCAAACTTGCGTACGTCAGATGGCGCATAACTCGAGAATGGATGGTCCACTTTCAGCTTTTTTTTTGTTGTATTTGTTTGACAGATGATGGATATGAAGAAGCTATTTGTTTGTGGAAAATATGCAGTATTTATTAAACAAAAAAAAAACGGCAAATAAAAAAATTTGGAGCTTACGTTTCCTTCGCGGATATGGCTCGATTGTTTCGAATATGGTAATTCGAATTCTTTGATGTCGCACTTTTAATATTCTGGGGAGACTATACAACTGTCAGAATATTAACCATTCGCCGGGTTGCCCGAAAAAAAAAATTTGAATGATTAAAAATATCAAAATATAAAAAATATATAAAAATATTCGCCATAAAAAGGCGTTTGCATTGTTCAACTTTGCATTCTACTTTCAAGTAATCGCTTTCAACAAAGTTGGTCGCCCGCCAGCCAACATTCGCCTCGTGCGTAAACCTTTTAAGTGTGCAATTACATACATCGCGCCATTGACTAAACCGAGCTGTCGTGTGACGATTGGGCCTATGGATGCGGTTTGGCAATATTATATTGCATCAAAGCCTCATTCGGAGATACCAGGAGTGTGTTGTGGAGGACAATACCTAAATACCTTCGTTGGCTCATTTACCAAAACCATTGCATGCTTTACTTTACAGCGACTTGGCAGAATCAAGAGGTCTCCACGAATATCGACAAATATATTTCGGCATTTAAGAGAATTTCGTCTCTTTAGCCTACATTGAATTTCTGTAGTCCAACGATGCTCACACATTTTGTCTTGTTGGCGCCAGCGAATGAAGAACAAACATTTCTTCAAATTTAAAAAGTAAAAATTTCACTACTAACAATTTAAAAATGTTCTTAAAACTTGCAAAGATATTTGGAAAAGAAATATCACTGTTTTTGTTTTTAGGAGTAGGGTGGGAGTGTCATTGATAAAATTAGAGCGAGAGAAAGTTTTTCTTACAAAACCTTTCATTATTGAATCATGAGAAATTTCTAACTTTGTTTATTTTCTTACCAAAACAGTGATCGTATAGAAACAGTAGTTT
>NW_023485463.1:0-1422 GCF_013731165.1 Rhagoletis pomonella | reverse complement strand
AAAAAAAAACGAAATGTTCAACTTAAAGATTTCTTAACACTCATTCTTTTGATAACCATATTTTAAAATTTCATGTAACTTATATACAATTAAAAAAAATATCACTTTCAAAACAGGCGGCAACCCTCTTAAAAAATATTTTCGAACTAACATTTCCTTAAATATTTTTCGTCTGACATTGTTATAAATATCTCAAGTAACTGATGAATTGAGGGGAAATTTATTTTTTAAACACGTGGCAACCCTCCTAAAGATAGTTCTTAATTAAAGGATTTTAAACCCATTTCCAATAATAACCAGCGGTTAGTAATTTATATGATTTATTCAATAATTTAAGTTTAGCCCTTCAAACTGGGCAACCCTCAAACATATCAAAAATATTCTAAATTGTCAAACTAAGTATTTCTTGAAGTTTTTTCATTTGACATCCATCGGTAATATTTCATATATCTTGTGTATAAAATAGTTCAAATCGACTTCTCAAATAGGTGGCAACCCTATTAAAAATATTTCCAAACTACTACCTTCTTAAACCTCTTTTGTATGACAGCCATATAGCGATACCTTATTCACTTACCAAATTTCTTTAATTAAAATTGAATTACATTTTTTTAAACATGTGGCAACCTTCCTATACGTAGTTAAGTTATAAAGCCTTTTCAAAACCATTTCGATTGATACCCATAATTAATAATTGATTTAACTTTTTAATTAATTTGAGCTTAATTTTTTAACAGGTGGCAACTTTTTTCGAAAAAGTAAAACCTTCTTGAAGACATCCACACCTTAAGCCCTTTAATTTGGTACCTCACTTTTGAAAATCGAGCGGACGGTGCGGATCTGAGGGCAATGATTAGTAAATAACTTGAGTTTAATTATTTAACAGGTGGCAACTCTTTTCGAAAAAATAAAACCAGTTTGCACATCTACACCCCATTTCGGAAAATCGAACGAACGGTGCAGATCTGATATGCTGCACAAAAAATGCCTTCGTCTATTATATATGTATGTATATAGATAAGAGCACAAATATATGTATGTTTGTATGTTTTATCATAATGTATTTTGTCGTAAATAAAAATTATATTTCTTCGAAATCGGTTTGCAGTTTAAAATTACAAGCAAGTGCAGTGCAGCGGGACGCCCACGGTCAATTATTTAATAGGAAAAATGTGATCCATGCATTTTTAATTGAAGCGGTTGCAATTTCAATTATGACTTTATTACTCGTTTGCACAATTTAGAATATGGCTTTATATCACATCTGGATTGGAAGTAACGTCATATGGTTTAATATCAAAAACAATATGGAAATAAGACCATATGGCTTTATTGCGTATGGTCTTATTGCACCCCACCGGAATTTCCGCTAATAAGTACAATCCAGAAAATTGAAATTTCAGTAAGGGTATTCAGACTATC
>NW_023485462.1:0-1423 GCF_013731165.1 Rhagoletis pomonella | reverse complement strand
CACGTGCATATGTTGGAAGTGTGGGAAGGAGACAAAAAGTATGTATGCGTATGTAATGCGGCTTTTGATAAACAGAGGCGCGCTATTTATAACCTAATCGCAGCGTGTGTACATATGTAAATACATACATACGTACATATGTTGATTGCAGTTAATGTGGATCTGTTTCTATTTTTAGTAATCTATGTATGTTGTTGCTCTTTAGCAACGTAAAAGGGTGTGTTTGAGTATATTTAATTGAATAAGTAAAGCAAATTTTAAGGTAATACAAATTATTCCGAGTTTATTCAAAAAATGGGAAAATATAGTGGACTGTAGGTTAAATTGAATTTAATAAACTGGTCTAGTCGACGATTCGATTGCGAGTGCTCCGTTGCCGGTGTACGGGTGCCGAGAGCTCACATTCGGAAAAAGTACATATTTGAATTCTAGTACAGTTTTAAACATATATATATATATAAGGATAGTGAGTATGTTCAGTTTCGAATTAAGTAATTCTATTACATTTCAAATATGTATATAAAGTAAAGGGTGACTAATTCTTCATGTAAATTCATTATAAGTAATTCTATTACATTTCAAATATATTTATAAGATAAAGGTTAGCTAATTATTCATCATCATCCATGTCTTCGACATATGTCTATACATACATATGTACATACATATTATATATGTACATACATATATGAACACATGTATGCATAATACGCGAAGACTTTTCGAAGTGAAACAACATTTAGAAAAAGTCCAATCCAAGAATAAAAGTAAAGGTGAGGACGTACATAGATAAAGAAAAGGATAAAGGCCAAGGTAAAAATAAACACAAAAAACAATGGTATAAAATAAAAATAAAAATAGGGCTTTCGCTTACATTCTCATTGAGTTCTTTTCACTTAGAAGTATGTAAATTTGTAAAATTTTGGAAAAACCCTTTTTTTCTTAGTGTGTGATTTCGTTTTTGACTTGGATATGCTCTTAACCATACCACGTATTCTACGTTTAAATATAGCGGCTGTATCTCCGATACAGCCTGCAGACCAAGACGAAGGCGCTGGACTGTTCCTTTTTCTATTTTAGTTGTCAATCAGCTACCTTAAAACCCCTCTATAGATAGTATAATAAAATGAGCCGTTTGTTTTGAAATTAAATTAAATTGTTTTGAATTAAAGAAATATAAAGACCAACTGGATTAAGTTAAGTTTGTAATATTATTTATTTTAAATCAATTTTTACACTGTTTTCGTACTTATCGCAACTGTACAGTGTACAATAGGGTGGTCAAAAATGCATGTAGAAAGTAAAGTCGGAATTTGTATGCTCTCACCCCCTAGGATTGTTCTATACCGAAACAAATATACGTATGTTTTTTTTTATTTGAAATCAAAAAATGTTTAGAGGTCGCTCAAAGCGCTCAAAGTTT
>NW_023485461.1:238-1423 GCF_013731165.1 Rhagoletis pomonella | reverse complement strand
GTGCACAGACGGACGGACGGACAGACAGTCACCGCTTAATCGATTTCTCTTTTCATCCTGATCATTTATGTATACATTTGTCTATATCTATCTCGATTCGTTTTGCCTGTTACAAACAACCGTTATGTGAACAAAGTTATAATACCCTTGTGCTCAAGTGCGCTCGGGTATAAAAATCGGCACATGTACTGATTAAATCAGCGCATCTGGCCACCCTACTTGCGTGGAATAAAATTACCTTTGGCCAAAAGATCACAGGTCTGACTCATCCTTCAATAATAGAAAGGTTTTGTAATAAAACAGTCTTCTCGCTCCCACACATAAAATCGGCTCCTACTTGTGCAGAATGTTGCTCACTATACAGTTTTTAGTTATATTAGTAGTAAAACCAAAAATTCTTCATACTAAATATTCGTTGGCATCACCTTCGTTTGCATAATTTTCTGGAACGAGCCATTCCATTATTCGATTCGAAATTCGGCGGTTCAAATTCGAATTAATTCGAATTTTTAAAAATTTTGAATTAATTCGAATTTTTAAAAATTTTGAATTAATTCGAATTTTTAAAAATTTTGTTATTGAAAATTTAAAAGTTTGTTTGTAAGAGTGATAGCTCAAATTGAGAAAGAGATTCAATTTAACTTACAGCAAAGTGAATAATTATCCGTATCGCTCTTCTTATCTTCATAATCAAAAATAAATAATATAAAAAAAAACTTTTTAATATACAACGCTTTTATAAATGGACTAAAAATAATATTTCTCAGTCCCATAGAATTTGTTTTGATAACTTTTGATTTTGAAATTTTAGCAAAAGTCATTATAAACAATCTATGAAATTGAAAATGAAAAACGTGGAGCGCATGCAATACAAAGCATTCGATTTAATTGACAATAGTCAAACTACATAACGTAGACCTAAAATTTCTACAGCGAAAGTAGAACTTTGAAATCGATTTTAAGCGGTCGTTATTCATATACCCACATACATACATACATATATTACTTTTCATATCAATTCAAGTTTATTACATGCGCCCCACGCTTTTCATTTTCAATTTCATAGATTGTTTATAATGACTTTTGCTAAAATTTCAAAATCAAAAGTTATCAAAACAAATTCTAAGGGACTGAGAAATATTATTTTCTACTTTTTAGTCCATTTATAAAAGCGTTGTATATTAA
>NW_023485461.1:0-138 GCF_013731165.1 Rhagoletis pomonella | reverse complement strand
TCAAAAGTTATCAAAACAAATTCTATGGGACTGAGAAATATTATTTTCTACTTTTTAGTCCATTTATAAAAGCGTTGTATATTAAAAAGTTTTTTTTTATATTATTTATTTTCTACTTTTTAGTCCTGTCTGAATAAA
>NW_023485460.1:0-1423 GCF_013731165.1 Rhagoletis pomonella | reverse complement strand
TGTAGGGTCTGTATTTGTGTTATTACCTTTTATTGTACTGTGTTCATTTCAACTTTGTAATTTTGGAAATTTTAGATTTATGTGATTTTTGTGGTTCGTCAATCAAATAGAAAATTTTATTATTCAAACTTTTTTCAAATTGTTTACAACAGAAAATAAAATAAGTTTTGTTATTTTTTTTTTATTTAAAATAAAAACCTACAATTGGCGATCCTGCCAGGAGGAAAAAGCGGTTAAAAATTCTATCTCCTGTAAATACAAATTTATCTCGAAAATCACAGCAAGAGGTTTTTATTCCGAGCTGCATCTGGAGATCAACGGTTTTGTCCTCCATTCCAAGTCATACGTACGCAATATTTAAGCATTCTGAACAAAGATTTGAAGATCGACCTGCAAGAGGAGGGACAACAAAACTTCGAGCTTGATATTTCTATTAGACTTATACATATGTACATATGTATTGCGATCACATATTTGCTGAGTCCGGCTATTAGAAAAGTTTTTGGACGGGTTTCTATTTCTGGTAATCAACGTAGCCCGTATTGTTACAACCATTTCGCGCTACAATAGTTTGCCGCAATATCAGGCGGTCGTTGCAATAAGTGGGTTCCGATGAACACACCAGTAGTTCAGTTGGATTTTTTGAACGACATCAGTGAGAACATCCTAGACTGATTTCAAGAAGCCCACCGATTTCACGCTTAAGATAAGTGCGACCAAAGTACCTACTCAACTATCGTCAAATCTGAGACACCAAATGCGACTGAAGTATTTTTAGTTCGAGGAGGCTGATTGTTTGCTATCATTGTTATTGACCTGCTACATTATGTTCACAATCATGAAGTAAGCGAACAACAGCAGCATCAGCCATTTTCAGCAGCACAACATTCACAGGCAACAACAAAAGCAACAATTCAAAAATTTTAAAAATTGCAAGTAAAATATATTAAATATACGATATTTATTAAATATATTTTAACATATCTATATATATATACATATATATATATACAAATTTATATTTGACTGTGCTGTTCATTAAGCAGCATATTAACCATTTTAGATGTTTGATAATTATTTTGACTATGATTTAGTACAATTTTAATTTAACTGTGAACACCCCTTCTAGAAATTTTTATAACGTTAAAATTGTGTACACTATGTTTCACTCACCACAACATGGCGCGCACACAACTACACGTACAAATAATTTAAATGACTCGCTTATAGATTTGCAAAACAACTCTTTTCAAGAGGAGTTGGCAAATCCTTATGCTAGTCAAAATAATAATGAGGTGTATGCAACCTCAGTCAAGCTTCCACAATTTTGGACAAGTTGTCCAGAAGCTTGGTTTGTACATACAGAAATGCAATTTAACATGAAAAACATTACACAAGATACTACAAAATATGAACACACAAT
>NW_023485459.1:0-1423 GCF_013731165.1 Rhagoletis pomonella | reverse complement strand
ATGGGGTAGCCCAAAGGACCTTCCTAAAGGTAAAATTCTGCTCGATGTGATTCGGAAGGCAAATTTCAAATGTTTAAATGATGGTAGTCCGACTTTCGCTACTAGCAAAAACTGTCCAGGCAGCCTTTCAGTTTTAGATCTTTCTTTTACTAACTCAAACTGTCAGCTTATGTGGAAGGTAGTCCCTGTTTTTGTCGGGGGCAGCCATCACTGGCCTATTATTATAGATTTTCCAAACGTTGCGAGCAAACCGGTTCCGTTCGTTCAAAAGCTAAAACTTAACTCGGCGCTGGCTAGAATTCACTGTAATGAGGGGGTTGATGGTATCTGCGAGGCCATAAATAAGGAGATTAAAGGAGCCACGATTGATCTAAACTCTGTTAAGGGTTCCCTCAAAGCGTGGTGGAACGAGTCATTAAAAAAACAATTTCGCCTGCTTTCGGCGTGCAGGAAGAAAGCGAGGCTGACGAACAATGTTAGAGACTTTGAGGAATTACTTAATATGGAAGAGGAGTGGAAAGCGGCTGTAAAAAATGTAAAAGCGGACTGCTATCGGGCGAAAATTAGTGAGCTTTTTGAATACCCGAACACTACAGATGCATGGAGGTTCGTAAATAGTGTTAAGGGGACTCGTAAAAGTGTTCCATGTTGGCCCAGTGATGAGCAGGCTCAATATTTAGACTTATTAAAAAACCAATGCGCAGTGCGGACCGTTGAAGTGGGTCGGGACTGTCAGGTCAGCGACAATGGGTGTAAGGACGAGTCGGGGTTGGATTTTTCGGTGGAGGTGTTTGACAGCGTTTTGAGGAAAAAGAAGAAATCTGCGGGGGGCTTGGATGGCGTAACATTTGGTATGCTGAAAGGGCTGCCGGTAGACACGAAGGAGGCTTTAGTTCGCGATTTTAAGAGGCATTTTCTGGAAAATAGAGTTAGAGAGGAGTGGAGGAAGATCAAGATCGTGCCTATTCCTAAGCATGGGAAGGATCTTAATGATAGTCAGAATTTCAGACCTATATCGCTTCTTTCAGTGTTTGTGAAGAGTATCAACATGATTATAAAAGAAGAGCTAATGGAATGGGCGGAAAAAAATAACGCTTTTCCGGATGGCTGCTTTGCATACAGAAAAGGGAAATCGGCGACAATGTGCCTGAATGAGTTCATTTACTGGTCCAGCAAAGTGTAGGAAAAAAGTTTTCGTGTGTGTTTTGGATATTTCCGACGCGTACAATTGTGTCAGCATCGACAAGTTAGATTCCAGGTTAAAGGTTTTAGGAGTCGATAGCAGAATTCGTAATTGGGTTATAAACTTTTTCTCCAGAAGAACTCTTGTGTTAGGAAAGCATTCAGTTGAGGTTTCAAATAGACTACCCCAGGGGAGCTGTCTGTCGCCGCTGCTTTTTAACCTTTATACTGCAGGGCTCCA
>NW_023485458.1:0-1423 GCF_013731165.1 Rhagoletis pomonella | reverse complement strand
TGTTTTTGAATGCTCACTTACTCTTACATTTTGATCAAATTGAAACTAGCTAGTTAAGTCCTAAAAGCCTTTGCTAATTACGAGCACAAAATTAATTTCCTTTTTGCCTTTCAAATACCAGTCACGTTTTTCGGTAAATCTTTATACAGTCATACATAGATAAAATCGTAAAAATAGAATTTTTTTACAAAAAAAAAAAGTGTGCAATTAAAATATTAGCACACGTCTAAAATGAGAGCAACTATTAGAATATTTGCCTAACACAGAGCGACATATATATGTACATACATACATACAGACAGACGGATAAACAGACAGACAGTCGAATAAATACATATGTAGATGAAAAGTCCATCGCATAAATCGACCGCAATCGTGACAATCGTGCAATTTGTATACAGGTACTAACCCTGTAGGGAAAAGGGGAGTAAATGAAAAATAAATTTTTATACTGAAGTTCATTCTGGATTCATAAAGGAGATTAATATGTTGAAGACTGACTACGTTTTGACTCGTTGAAGCGAGGTCTCTAAGGGAAGTGCTAATAAGAAATATAACATGAATGCTTTCTGAGTTTAATACCTTTTGTGACTAACCCTTAAAATGTTTTCTCTGATTAAATAAAGATGAAAAAATGTTTAAAAAATTTTGAAGAGCTTGTGATCATTTAAACTTCTGCCTAGGTTAAGTCAGAAGTGAGCGCCTTACTGCCAGTTTTTGCAGGAATTTAAATTAAAAATTATTTTTCACTTCCGTCAGTTTTCATATTAAATTCAAACAAAACAAAAAGTATTTTTTACTTAAATTGTTTAAGTGAAACTGGCTATTTGAGTATAAGAAACAGTGGACAAGCGTGACAAATCTTCCTTTGTGAATCCATTAAAAAGACCCAAAGATAAAGGGAAGAGAAAAAGAAGCAAGAGATTTGATTATATGCTATGAACCAAGAATCTATTTGTTTTCCAAGGATACATATGTATGTATCCATGCCATATAATGGAAAATATCGTCACTATTTAGACACGAATAATGGCGCGAGCTCAAAAGTTGACGCCGAAAAAAGACGCATAAAAAAACTTCAGCGTAAAAGACTCTTAATATACTTCGCCAAAGTTTTTCATAAGCATATTTTTTTCGCAAAATTTTTTTACGCGCCTTTTTTCGCCGTCAAAACACTAGCGCGCCTTTATTCGTGTGTAGTGACGATATGCACTGCAAAGCTGAGTATATTGTGCACTCAAAACGCAGGACCACGTGCCCTAATTCAACCTATCAGTTTCAGACGCGGCTGGGTAGATGTGCTACAATCTGCTAGCCTGAAAGGTAGAAGAAAATCTAATTTACAGAAATCGCCTTTTCTCTAGAATAGCACGAAGCCGAAATCTATTGGTTTCCTACGGGGTCTTCTCTATTCATACACATA
>NW_023485457.1:0-1423 GCF_013731165.1 Rhagoletis pomonella | reverse complement strand
TTTTAATTATAATTTTGCATGGCTAATCTCTTTTTCTAATAACAGATTAGGAAGTTAAGCTCGAAAATTAGGATAATCTTTTTATATGTAAAGCTATTATTAGGCGATTCAGTTACATACATAGGTAGGTAGGTTAGGTTAGAAATTAAACATTAATTTCACTTAATTTTATTCATTTTGCTGATTTATTTTTTTATTCATTTTCATTTTTAATTCTTTTAATACATGAAATTATCGGTGTGATTGATAAAATATGATACTTGTATATACTTGTGACTCAAGAGCGTTAAAATATCTTGGAAACGCCGCATCAGTTATTGTTTTTGAGCTTGTAGTTTGAGCATTTCTATTTGTATATATTCCTAAATTTAGTTTTTCTTTTCGGAATAAATTCTGTGGTTCATGTAAATGAAAGCAATTTTTGGGAGAGTCCTGTAGAGATTGAAGTTGCAGGGTTTTACCCGATGCTTTTTTGTTCCCTACGTTTTGCAGTTACTCACTTTTTACTCTCACTTCAGAGAGTCATTTTGCTGTTTGACCTTTTCCCAGGATTTTACACGAAAAGTATTGGATCAGAGCTATTATATCTTCCATATATATGCATATTATACCTACATATATTCATGTATGTTCATCAGTTATCAACGGTTTTTTATCAAAATAGACTACTAGACCTATGCCTAAAAACATCTACGAATATCAAAACCATTTATGTACATATATTGGTACAAAGCCGTATGCATGTGCGGAGTTTAAAGAATCGGAAGTAATAATCAATTGTAGCGCACTTCCTCTTACTATGCATATGCCTAAATGTATGCAACCATTTACAATAGCAAGCAAACACAGGGTGCTTCTAATGAGAATAAACATTTTATGCTGAAATACACATGCCAAGCCCTTCCAAATTTTTTGCTGGGATATGCGTTACAGCTTCGTCAATTTTACCCCTACCGAAACCAAAGATGTATGTATACACATCAAAAAAAAAAAAAAAACAAATAAAGCACTTGCACAAGTGCTGTCAAATTATACACACACCTTAGATTTAATCAAAATGTATATACATACACTTCACTTTGCATCGTTAAAAATTAAAATCTTCAAATCATCAAAAATATATAGATATGCATACATGTAGCTTTTTCGTGTTAGCTGAGCCGAAGATACCTAAAAATATTCGACAACTATATAATGCTATTAGAATCCCTTTCCTGCCATGTTCAGTGCTTATTTAGTGAATTTTATTCTGGATACGAAAATCTTTTTATACACATTTAAAGTTTTTTTAATGTAAATTTTATTAGAAACTTATATTAATTTACCTCATTAAGTTTTCTGTTTTTAACCAACTTCAAAAAAGGAGGAGGTTGTACATTCATCGGAATACTTTTTTATGCATGTTACCGCATAACTTTGGAGC
>NW_023485456.1:0-1423 GCF_013731165.1 Rhagoletis pomonella | reverse complement strand
TTTTTTTGATTTTCTCTTCCTTGCATCTACATACATACTTACATATTTGCTGACTTGCCTTTAAGCATATTAATGTTAATGAATCAACTGAAATAAATGCAACTTAGATCTGTCAATACGATATTGAGAATTAAATGCGGATTTACATAATTATTCTTGAGGGAATATGAGGAAGTAAGTTATGTAGTGCTTCATTTGAAACGATAGTTCTTTTTATGAACTAGTGCATGGATGGCTTTTCTCCAAAAATACACGTTGCTGTAGTAGACCAGCTGAATATCTAAATTATTATTATTATTACAGCTAAATTATTCGTAAAAGCGCTAACTATCGCTATTGCGATATTTACAGGCCAATTCTGGCTAAGATAGTTGAAAGTATTTTGTAAGAGAATTGAAAGGCAGTAGGCAAGATAGTTTAAAAACTTTGCTTATTCTGGCACGAAAGTCTTACAAAAAAAGCTCCCTTGCCAACTTTCATGGCGAAAAGCTCTTTTGACAGTACGCGCTTGCATATCATTTTGGTCGTGCAGCTCCTACATTTGCAATGGGCGGGTGTGCAAAGCACTGGCGTTCCATTCGAGAAATCCGGGATAGAGGGTTTTTTAGAAACTGCAGTTTTTTTTTGATTTTTCGAAGCCTTTGTGATATTTCAAATTCAAAGGCACATTTTTTGTGCCTCGTTTTTTATGAACATCTAAAAAAACGCCAAACATCGCTAATTTCCTGCTCAAATATTTGACACATCTTTTATACAATTTTTTTTTTTGATCAACATTTTTATGTAAAAATGTCATCCTCCTAGGAGGGAATTATAATATTTTATAAAAATCTATGAAACTTCTTTGTTAAAAAGGACTGTTCTATTGAAAATGTTTTTTCTAAATTGTACCATAAGCTTATGGAAATATTTACTAATAATAAAGCAAAAACAATTGAGCTTTTATTTAAAAAGCGCTATTCCTTAACAAATTGTGACTGGGCGCTCAACTTGAGTACTAAGATTTAAAATTTATTTGGTTGAGAGCCTAAACAAAAACCCCCAAAAATGTCTTGTTATGTTATACACTGAGAAAAAGTTCAGTTACGTCAACAAAATATACATATTTCACTTGACACAGAATTTGGAAGCTAGTTATAACTAAAGCATGTCGAAATATATTTAATTGATGTATTGTGAAATGATTTTCCGTCATCTGTTGACAACTTAGTATATTTCATCACATGGGATTACAATATACTCCCGCTCTGTCGGAAACAACCAAAACGAGAATATTTAGTTGGCGTATCCTAGAGTCGTTCTCAGTGCATGTCTATGTTAATTTTTAACTAGAAAAATGTTTACCTGTTTTTTTTTTTAGTTATTTATGTAGATATATCAGGTGATGGTTAAGAGCCTACACATATGCATTTATTTACTTTTT
>NW_023485455.1:0-1423 GCF_013731165.1 Rhagoletis pomonella | reverse complement strand
GACACTCAACCAGAATTCTGCCTCGCATAGGCACGTATTTTATATTTAAGGTGGTGCCTCACCTGTTAAAACGGGAAATTTTTCCAATACGGAACCCGGCTTAAAAAAAAAAAAGAAAAATTAGGGGGTTTAGAGCGGCTTGTTGTGATTGTAAATCTGAAAAATGTCAACTTCAACCTCACTTTTTGCTTTGTAAACCAATTGTACTACAATGTCGGTGCTGCCACACAACAAAAAATGCCCAAGAAAAAAGCACTGAAAACGAGAAATAATAAAAACGGGCATTGTAATTAACTTTTTTTTTTTAAATTAAATATCGATGTATTGATAAAAAAAAGTGATTCAGTCTAAAATCGAGAGATTTTGTAATAAAAATGTTAACTTAGTTATTTATCGAAGTATTGAGTTTTATGGGAAAAGCGGCGCAGGCGAAAATTTTTAATAAAACATTGCGCGATTTTTTATTAAGAATTTTCATTATTTATCGAAGTATTGATTGTTATGAAAAAAGCGCCGCTGGCGAAAATTTTTAATAATGAATCGCGCGATTTTTTATTAAAAATTTTCATTATTTATCGAAGTATTGATTTTTATGGAAAAAGCGCAACAGGCGAAAATTTTTAATAAAAAATCGGGCGATTTTTTATTACAAATTTTCATTATTTATCGAAGTATTGATTTTTATGGGAAAAGCGCCGCAGGCGAAAATTTTTAATAAAAAATCGAGTGATTTTTTATTAAAAATTTTCATTATTTATCAAATTATCGATGTACGTTTACAACATTTGTGTACTTTTAACTATAACACCAGTAAATATTATTTCCCCCCGAAAAAAATTATACCGTTATGATCAGGAGGAAGACCCCTATCGATCCTAATATTATTATATTTAATAAGAGCAATGTACGTATTGTACACTTATACCCCTAATTATACGCACTTATTTGTGGTGTATTTTTTTTAACGTATGGTAGCATACATTTTGTGTTACTGTCAGCCATTGTTATTTCGGCTTGTTTGTGAAATGTGCAAACATTTGTGAAGACATTTATAAACGCGTTTTACTTAATTAATTAATTAATAATTGTATATTAAGGTATTACAAACGCATGCGAACCTTTTAAGGATAATATATTTGTGTAAATAAAAGTGATATGTGTGGAGTTATAATAAAATGTTGTGATAGCAGGCGGGATATTTTAACAACAAATAACTTAAGTACTATTAGCAACAACATTGTGAAAGTGATAAACATAGTTAAAGGAGACCTCCATTCGTATCCCCACCGAGTTTCATAAAAAAATTCACTATACTTTGCACGGAATAGCAATTGGTTCCGTAATGGAAATCTCAGCCGTTAAAACTACTCTACTAGACTTCTAACCAAATCAGGCTCTAATCATTTGTAGAAATGTACCCTAT
>NW_023485454.1:0-1423 GCF_013731165.1 Rhagoletis pomonella | reverse complement strand
GATTGTAAGGGTCTATGGAACGAAGAAAACAACCAGCTATATTTAGATATGCTGAAGGAGCAGGTTGCCGCACAACCGTCCAATGAGGAGGTCAACAATGCTGTTCAGCCACGTCATGAGCTGGCGATCACCAATGAGGAGATTCAGGAGGTGCTGAGCAAAAAGAACGACACAGCTGCGGGAGTGGATCGAGTTTCATAAGGTATGCTCAAGGCGCTATCGGATCAGACAATCAACTCATTTAGGACTGCTATTAATGACATTTTTTTACCAATCAAATCCCCTACCATTGGCGAACAATCAAGATTGTTCCAATACCCAAAAAGGGAAAGGATTTAAGTCTTTACCAAAATTTCAGACCAATCTCACTTATTTCGGTTATGTTAAAAACTATAAACACGTGCATCAAAAATAGAATAAATGAGTTCATTGAAGTGAATAGCATCCTCCCTCACTCCCCCTTTGCATACAGGAAAAATAAGTCCACCTCAGTTTGTTTAAATCAGTTAATCCATCAAATACAGCTCTTAAAAAGTAACAAAAAGCAAGTAATTCTTTGCACCTATGATGTCTCCAATGCCTACAATTGTGTTGATGTCAATATTCTTAAAAATCAACTCATGAGCTTGAACATAGAAAGCCTTTATGTTGACTGGATTGTAAACTTCCTTTCTTTCAGAATCCTGCAGCCGGGCGATAAGGTCACAAAAATTCAAAATGGTCTACCTCAAGGTAGTGTATTATCCCCCATCTTCAACATTTACACCGCGAAGCTCCACAATCTGGGCGACCGCAACACCAACATTTATTAGTTTGTGAAGACCCCAATTCCCTACACTCAGGGACTTCACAATTGGCTGTCACATTTAATGAAATTGAATTGTTGAATTTTTATTTTATAAGTGTGTATTCGTATTGAGAGGACAAAATTCTCCAGCAGCAAAAGTTCTGAGAATTTAGCAGTATTCGCTCTCAAAGAGACGAAATATCAACAGAAGTACGAGAACGAAAAATTTGCAAAAACTTGCAACCTTCGAACCAGCTGATCACTTGCACAGTTACCATTGGTGATTAATTTGGCAATTTATTTATTGGTACATTTTCCCCCGATTTGACATTTTAAAACCTTTTTAAAAACCAAATTAGTTATATCGGAATGGATAAGTTATTTTTCTCATAATTATTTGTGATATCACATGGTGACGCATTCAAAAATAAGAGTATCTCCTCCAAACACCCATCATTGATTCAAAAACAATGTAATAGATATAGCTACAGATGTAGTTTTAAAATTATAAAATTTTTATTTCAACAATCAACCTACCAAAACCGAAAACTTCAGCAGAACAACATTTCGGCATGCTGCATTTAAATCTATTTTGGTATATTTAAAGGTAAATTATGGTACAAATGAAAAATGTCA
>NW_023485453.1:0-1423 GCF_013731165.1 Rhagoletis pomonella | reverse complement strand
AAATTTATCTGCTTGATACGATAATACGCAATTATTAAAAATACGTGAATCATGTACGCTACCCGGATAGCCTAACACCAAATGTCTTATTTGCAGTCTATAATCGCACACGACTTGAGCTTTAACAGAGTAGATGTGCTTCCGTGAAAGGTACCCCTGTAGTCAAATGTACTAGTTGTAAACTACCTCACAACTAGTATGAACCGCATGCCCAACTAGTCAGCCAACTATCTTTTTTTCATGCAATCAACTGGTATTTTTAACATAGGGATGTCCTACGAGATGGCAATTAACAAATTTCGGTAAGAAATATACCAGTCTCATACTATTTCAAAATAGACAGAAAAATACTAGTCTAATTATGGACCAAAACTACTACTTTGGGAGTAAAAAAATAAATTGAATTCATGAATATACAATAAAAACTTTTGATTAAGTACACTTTAATACATTACACATTTTTATTTAGCACCCTTAGATTTGCCAATAATTAGTGTTAAATTTTTTGAGTATTAATTAAAAGGAAAAATAAATACATAAATATTTCAAACTTTCGAACATAAATTTAAATGCATTTTTCATTAAATGATATTAAAAGAAAAGCTTTCAGGTACAAAAAATACTATATTTTTATCTTTTTTAATAATATTGAATATGGAAGAGAAAACACTTTAGTTAAAAATAAAACGATTACTTTAGTTAATTTTTGAGTGAACTAAAATAAAAATAAAAGTTTTCATTAAAATAAATTAAATTCGTTATTCATTCAGTCGTTTCTTTTTAACATTTTTTTAAAAGTAATAAATAAATTTTAAAATTTGAGATTTGGATATAAAAAAATAAATAAATGATTCAAGCAGTTATTAAATATTCTTCATTTTTGTCTATGCTTTGGCTTGTTGATTGATAATTGAAACTAATCAAATAATTATATTAATCGTGTAAGTAAAAAAGCCAAACATAATTGAAAATGATCAAAAATAACAAAATAATGATGTAATTAAAATTAACGAATTAATAAAAATTTTTTGTTTAAGTAATTATTTATTAATCATTAAAAAGGTGCTAATATCGGTATTTAATCATTAAACGGTTATCCAAAAAAAACATGCTTTAGTTATTTAATTAATCATTATGAATAATAATCATTATTTAATAGGTACGGTATAATTGCGAGTACGTACTCGATTTAACGGCTGACAATATACCCAAATAAAAATTATAAGATTTTGTGTACTCTATTGTATTAAACTGTCGAATTCAAATAAAACAAGGCATGAATAAATCGTTTTGTACTTGGTACAAGTCTGGTCAGTTCGGGTTTTACTGCAGGGACGCTTCTGGATCTTGTGATGGTTTTTCCGCCAATGGAATTCCCGTACCATCAACGTATCCCACACAATTAGGTAATTCATTCCAGGTT
>NW_023485452.1:0-1424 GCF_013731165.1 Rhagoletis pomonella | reverse complement strand
TCAATTCTTTCTTAAGTCGACTTAGGCGGTTATTGCTTATGACCACATATATATGGCGTGTGTTCGCCTTAACGCGCTGCTGGAGTTTACAGTGAGAAACGATTGCGTCGCCATTCATACAAACATATCTATGTACATACATACATGCGTCGTTCAACGACCATTACGCGTCGGATCAACGCTGCCGTTTTTATTCCCATTGACTTTTTGCGTAGTTTCCTTATTTTTCTGCGCAAAAAAAAATCATTACGAACAGCAAAGTCTTTGTTATGTTCCAACTCACGAAGTAAAACCAAAAGCTTCTCCCTCTGTATCCCGCACCATACTCTTTCATATAGGTACTTATAAAAACAGCTGTTAAATTCTAATTCTGTTTATAGTGTATATATATACAAACATATGCATGTGCATAAATGTAAGTACATAACGGGTGATTTTTTAAGAGCTTGATACCTTTTTTTTTAAAAAAAACGCATAAAATTTGCAAAATCTCATCGGTTCTTTATTTGAAACGTTAGATTGGTCCATGACATTTACTTTTTGAAGACAATTTCATTTAAATGTTGACCGCGGCTGCGTCTTAGGTGGTCCATTCGGAAAGTCCAATTTTGGGCAACTTTTTCGAGCATTTCGGCCGGAATAGCCCGAATTTCTTCGGAAATGTTGTCTTCCAAAGCTGGAATAGTTGCTGGCTTATTTCTGTAGACTTTAGACTTGACGTAGCCCCACAAAAAAATAGTCTAAAGGCGTCAAATCGCATGATCTTGGTGGCCAACTTACCGGTCCATTTCTTGAGATGAATTGTTCTCCGAAGTTTTCCCTCAAAATGGCCATAGAATCGCGAGCTGTGTGGCATGTAGCGCCATCTTGTTGAAACCACATGTCAACCAAGTTCAGTTCTTCCATTTTTGGCAACAAAAAGTTTGTTAGCATCGAACGATAGCGATCGCCATTCACCGTAACGTTGCGTCCAACAGCATCTTTGAAAAAATACGGTCCAATGATTCCACCAGCGTACAAACCACACCAAACAGTGCATTTTTCGGGATGCATGGGCAGTTCTTGAACGGCTTCTGGTTGCTCTTCACTCCAAATGCGGCAATTTTGCTTATTTACGAAGCCATTCAACCAGAAATGAGCCTCATCGCTGAACAAAATTTGTCGATAAAAAAGCGGATTTTCTGCCAACTTTTCTAGGTAATAAAATTCAATGATTTGCAAGCGTTGCTCGTTAGTAAGTCTATTCATGATGAAATGTCAAAGCATACTGAGCATCTTTCTCTTTGACACCATGTCTGAAATCCCACGTGATCTGTCAAATACTAATGCATGAAAATCCTAACCTCAAAAAAATCACCCGTTACAAACATCTGTATGTGTAGTATACAAATACATACATATGTACATATATATGTACTATTTTT
>NW_023485451.1:0-1424 GCF_013731165.1 Rhagoletis pomonella | reverse complement strand
TTTTAGTCTAAAATTCTCTACCCCTTACCACTGGTGGGGGGAAGTAGAGTCTAATAAAATAAGAGGTTAGTAACGGGTGATTTTTTTGAGGTTAGGATTTTCATGCATTAGTATTTGACAGATCACGTGGGATTTCAGACATGGTGTCAAAGAGAAAGATGCTCAGTATGCTTTGAAATTTCATCATGAATAGACTTACTAACGAGCAACGCTTGCAAATCATTGAATTTTATTACCAAAATCAGTGTTCGGTTCGAAATGTGTTTCGCGCTTTACGTCCGATTTATGGTCTACATAATCGACCAAGTGAGCAAACAATTAATGCGATTGTGACCAAGTTTCGCACTCAGTTTACTTTATTGGACATTAAACCAACCACACGAATGCGTACAGTGCGTACAGAAGAGAATATTGCGTCTGTTTCTGAGAGTGTTGCTGAAGACCGTGAAATGTCGATTCGTCGCCGTTCGCAGCAATTGGGTTTGTGTTATTCGACCACATGGAAGATTTTACGCAAAGATCTTGGTGTAAAACCGTATAAAATACAGCTCGTGCAAGAACTGAAGCCGAACGATCTGCCACAACGTCGAATTTTCAGTGAATGGGCCCTAGAAAAGTTGGCAGAAAATCCGCTTTTTTATCGACAAATTTTGTTCAGCGATGAGGCTCATTTCTGGTTGAATGGCTTCGTAAATAAGCAAAATTGCCGCATTTGGAGTGAAGAGCAACCAGAAGCCGTTCAAGAACTGCCCATGCATCCCGAAAAATGCACTGTTTGGTGTGGTTTGTACGCTGGTGGAATCATTGGACCGTATTTTTTCAAAGATGCTGTTGGACGCAACGTTACGGTGAATGGCGATCGCTATCGTTCGATGCTAACAAACTTTTTGTTGCCAAAAATGGAAGAACTGAACTTGGTTGACATGTGGTTTCAACAAGATGGCGCTACATGCCACACAGCTCGCGATTCTATGGCCATTTTGAGGGAAAACTTCGGAGAACAATTCATCTCAAGAAATGGACCGGTAAGTTGGCCACCAAGATCATGCGATTTGACGCCTTTAGACTATTTTTTGTGGGGCTACGTCAAGTCTAAAGTCTACAGAAATAAGCCAGCAACTATTCCAGCTTTGGAAGACAACATTTCCGAAGAAATTCGGGCTATTCCGGCCGAAATGCTCGAAAAAGTTGCCCAAAATTGGACTTTCCGAATGGACCACCTAAGACGCAGCCGCGGTCAACATTTAAATGAAATTATCTTCAAAAAGTAAATGTCATGGACCAATCTAACGTTTCAAATAAAGAACCGATGAGATTTTGCAAATTTTATGCGTTTTTTTAAAAAAAAAGTTATCAAGCTCTTAAAAAATCACCCGTTACTTTCAATATTAAAAGTTTTACCCCTTACTGCTGGTGGGGGGAAG
>NW_023485450.1:0-1424 GCF_013731165.1 Rhagoletis pomonella | reverse complement strand
CGGCTTCACTAGTAGTTCATAAAATATAAAAATGTTATTCATTTTAAGTTTGAGTTTTAATTTGAGTTTAATCATCGTACACAGGAGCCAATAAATTATTTTATATTTATGACATTTTTGAATAGCAATAATGAGATCATTCCCATTTTCAGTGTTTAAATAGTCGAAGAATTCTATACATTTCATTTTAAAATTACTTTAAATTTAAAGTTCACTTTCAAAAATTTCAACTAGAAGCCGGTTTCTCTCTTTGCGCCAGGAAACAAACTTTATTCTTAAGATCCTCTCATACTGTAAAAAAGTACCACTTTTTAAGGAGTTGATCTTAAATAAATAAATAATTTTTCAACTTAAATAATAATTTTTCAACTACGCAAAAAATGTGAAAGACTAAGAATTCGCTAAAAAGAGTATATAACTCTATGTCTTGTATGCAAAACTCTTTTACAGAGTCAGTAAATTGAGAAAAAGGAGTTATAAGTTATAGGCAAAAGCCATTCGAATATTGAAATTTATTGTTATTAAACTGAAAGTCTTCTTTTTAAATAATTTAAGCTCCATCATATTATCGCAACTGTCCATAAAACGATTGATCTTTTTGTTGTATTAATTTCTTGGGCATATCAAACATTATCTAAAACATGTCAACTATAATTAAATTATTTTCTTCTTATTTTTTACAGTACAGTTTAAGGAAGTTCCAACGTTATGTAAAAACCTTAAGAAAATACTAAAGTATTTTGTTTGAATAGAAAGTTCAGTACAAATCAGTACAAATTTTGAAAAATCAGGATATTAGCATACTGATTGAAGAAATAAATAAAATCAGTACAAGAGTTGAAAAATCAGTACTGTACTGATAAAATCAGTACGTCTGGCAACCGTACCAAAGCATTTCGCTGCGGTGCTACCATATTGCTGAATGAATTATTTTTCATTCTTATGTATCCATTGTGAAACTCAAATTTTAGCAAAATCTTAAACTTATCTTAGCTAAGATTTTTCCTAACTAGAACTTAAGTTCAACTTAAGTTAGGTTGGTTAAACCAGCCCTTATAATACCACTCACAACCATACAGAAACTTCGGAACAAATATGTTTTAGTTAGATGCAGCCGAATTTTCACTGGAGTAAAGTGTTGGGTAGCCTATTCATTTCCAATCATATCATATACTCTGCCTATAGCGCTAAAAATGTGGTTACTCCAAGTCAAAGTTCTATCAAATATAGCCCCTATATTTATAGAGTATCAACATTTTTTATTAGAGTATTAATTACACTAATTTTCGTATAATTTTAAATTTTGAAAATTTCCTTATATAGCATTTACACATTAAGTTAAACTTTTGGCAAATAAAATTAAACACTGGGAAAATCGATTTAAATGTTTGCAAATTAACTTAAACTTTGGGCAAATAAATTTA
>NW_023485449.1:0-1424 GCF_013731165.1 Rhagoletis pomonella | reverse complement strand
CCTAAGATCAGTCCCTGGTCTGAGCGCCACTTAAATTAGAAAAAAGCCATAAAACCTTTTTGCCGTTCAGTGGCGGCGTTAAATTATAGGTTTTACATTTTTTGTTCCAACATAAATGCGCACACCACATAATTAACAGCTGGTCCCGATTCCAGTAAAATGAATTTTGAATGGAGCGAAGTAGTTATGTTCGTATTAGCAATGTACATACATATGTACGTATATAAAAATATGTGATTTAAACTTTCGAAAATGTATGTAATAAAGTTAACCACGCTTAAGGAAGTGTTTGAAAAGAAATTGATAAACGCTTAGCGAGTGGCGAAACGAACGAAGTTAATAGCCGTCATCGACTCGCCAACAGTTAGCGAGAGGCGAAACGAACGAATCAAGGCGAGTTTAATAAGGTGGTGTTAGCCGTATATATGTAAGTAAAAAATTACACTAAAAAATTATACGCAGATATTTTTTGGGCCAGTTTTTCAGTGCCATTTTAAACTTAGATTAAGTAAACTGAGTTTAAATTGAACAGCAGGTTTACATTTGATTATCTAATCTTTGTTTAAACCAGCCAGATCGGGCGTTTAATCTTAGTTTAAACCACGGCCGTGCACTGAAAAACTACCCCTTACTGTCATTAGTATAAATTACAACAAACACATAATTTTGACGTTATGTCCTCCAGCGAAAAATTCAGATTCGCCCAAGGCGAATTTATACAAGGTGGTGTTGATGGCGAATTAAATTTTCGCCGCGGTACTACTGAATGTCGAAATGAGACGTACCTCGGCGAAAATCTAAATTCGTTATCAACACCACCTTGTATAAATTCGCCTTGGATTCGCCGGTAACACCACCTTGTTAAATTCGCCTTGAAACGAACTCAATGAAGTACACCCAAACCCGATATCGTCCATATTCGCTAGCTAACTTTGTTGTTGCTTTCACATGCAAAATTTTAAGCGACCGGAACTCAAACATAGCCAAAGTAAGTTAATCGTTGCTTTCACATACAAATTTTTCTTTAAGCTAGAAGGGATGAACTCAAGCGGCGAATAGAAGGCCGCGAATACACATAAAGACAATTAAGAGAAAAAAAGCGAGAGCCCAGGCATTTAAAACAGGCATTAGAGCAAAATCAACATTTACGTTTATTTTGTTGTTGCTTCTGGAATCGAAAGTGTCAAAAGCGGTTCTGATTTTTTTCTTGTAAATCAAAGGTAAATTTGGAAAAAAATTGGTGCGACTCATTAAACTGATTTGCGACTTTCTTTCTTATTAAACTCATTTGCAATGCCCAGTAATCAGCGTCTGTGCTGCTGAGTTAGGTGAACCTTCCAAAGGTTTCTTTTCAAACGCTTTTTTGTATAGGAAAAAATTTCACATGCAAAAAGATTTTGACAATTTATAATTTTTATGAGAAG
>NW_023485448.1:0-1424 GCF_013731165.1 Rhagoletis pomonella | reverse complement strand
ACCGAAAATTTCATTAATTTTATGTTTATCTTTCTTTCTCTATCCTCATCTTTACTTTTATCGGTATCCTCATTCTCATCTTTCTCTTAAAATTTATCTTTATTTTTAGCTTTATGTTTATTGTGTTCTTCGTTCTTCACCTTTGCCCTTATATAAGGAAAGAGTTTTAAAAAATCTAAAATAATTCAGAAAGTCTTAAAAATCCAGAACCGTTCCAAAAAAATTTAAAATTGCCTTAGAGGTGGAAAGTTAAGCATGGCTTGAAAGAAGGCTAAGAAAATGAGAAAGGACCCACAACAAAAAAAAACTCGAAAAGCCCAGTCTTTACATTTTTCATCAATGACTAAAAATTACAACATAAAAATTATGGTATTTCTTTCTATAAAACATGTTATATTTGCAAAATTATGGTTAAATAATTTTAACTAAATATGGAGTATATATGTGGAGATTCTGAAAGAAAAAGAGTTCTTGAATTGCATCCCTAAACTTCGCTTTTTTTAAGGTTTATTCCTTTAGTTTCTGAGATTTTGGAGATTTTCCACAGAGTGTCTATAATGTATTCACGAACATGAGCTGATGCAGATATACATACATAGACTAGTTTGTCCATTTTATAGGTGCTGATGTAGGTAGAGCCTTGACAATTGGCACTTTGTAGAAAGAGAATACTAGTTGACCTGCAAAGCAAACTGGTACTAAGCTAGTTCCGAACTAGTAGCTCTTACTGCAGTCATGCTTTATGTACGTACATATGTAAATAAGTATATGGCTACTCACGCACACACTAATATCATTAAACCTACACATATCAGATTTAAAATTACTTTGAAAAGCAATTATCTCCTTTGCCAAAAAGGCACTTCAACACACTACAAAGCTATGCTTGCTGCCTTCAAGATTTCTTGCTTTTCAAATTACATATACACTGCAAACTACTTAACTACAAATATGTATGTATACGCCTTTGCACATTTCATTCAATAAAGATGCGGCAGGAAAGTGTAAATTTCCGCATAAACACCGAGAAACCCTTTCATGATAGCCATATAATTTTATGTTCTTACCATTTCAACATCTCTTTACTTTTATGGAAATCCACAAAGGGGTAATTGACTTCGAGCAGCTTTCATACATACATACGTTCAACTTTATAATGAATTCATATATGTGTGCGTGTGCATAAAAGAATACTTGCAGGCAAATGCCTTAACTATGTGAAAATATTTGCTTGGAGCACGCATAAATTTCGGTTAAAAATTTTCATTTTAATTTAACAGAAACTTTGACCCGAAACACATCCATAGCTAATGGCAAGAGCAGCTGTATTCGAGCGCACATTTTTGAACAAATAAACGGTTTTTATTTGTTGGTGTGCGAATTCATTTTGTGTGTGCGCATATTTTAGCCGTAATGTAAGCCAT
>NW_023485447.1:0-1424 GCF_013731165.1 Rhagoletis pomonella | reverse complement strand
TTTTTTTTTGCAATACATTTTGTCGTAGCATTTTCTGGTTGAGTTTCTGTTTTGTGTCTAATGTGAATTTCGTACTATTTATATGCGTCTCTGTATGAAAACCGCAGAGACAATCAGCAACCTCAACTTGGCTTATAATGCGAAATGAACACGAACCATATGTATGCACATGCTAAGTATGTATATATTTTCTGTTGTACCTAGATTTTAAAACAATGAAAACTATTTTGAAAGGGCTTTGGTTAAAAAACTGAAAAACTAGGATTGACTAGACTGAAGTAGTCTAGATAAAACTTAAAAGGGTTATGTTAGGTTGCAGTAGCTACCAGTGACCCGACTAGCACACATAAGCCTTTATGTTGTGGGCCTTATTTGATACCACGCGGATCGTTGGAACCCTCCTGCTGAAACCATTGTGTGGATATCGTCAGAAGCTGCCGTATGCCTACCGCGGCTATGTCGGTTAGGTCTTCAAAGAATTCCAAACCCATAAACTTTCGTCAAAGTGCGATTCATTCGCATAACAGGTGCCGCAAGGTTTATGGCTCTCCTTCATTTCTACAGCTTCTGCAGAAATCGTTATGGGGCACTCCTAACCAGGGTACGAAAATAAACTATATTGTACGTTACTATTTCGTTTCGTTTATTACTTCACCAGTTCGGTACAATACGAAAACAAAACGGCTGAGTTCACTTTGGCGATAGTACACTACAGTAGCAGAGAAAAATATATGTACATATGTATGTACACATATGCAATAACTAAACACAAAACGAATGGCTGCAATGAATAAAAAAATAAAAATGTTTTTTAATTGAATTGGATATGAAAATTTACAGAAAAAAAAATATATTTTTCACGTAATTGAAACGTTTGTGATATCACCCTATGGAGCAATTGTCACAAACGAAAAGCAAACGTTTCTAGTTGGGGAAAATGACAGCGAATCTTACAATTTGTTTCTGACTATGTACAAAACTGTACAAAACCACAAATGATATGATGATCGATGAACAAATGGGAATTGTTTTGTACAGTTTATGTATTTTCGTACTCTGCCTCTAGCCTTTCCGCGTGCCTTCCGATAGCAAGATGGCCTGTTAGCAGACTCACAGCTGTGCCTATGTCCCCTCTGCTCAGCTTAAGGAGATCCTCCCACCGCTGTTTGTTGCATTTGGACTACGTAAGCTTGGTATTTTTGCTTAAGAGACAGATCCCCTAGAATGAGCTTGCAGGTAGCTAAACGCATACCTAATAGAAATAGGACTTAAATTTATCAATTTTCCTTAAGACGAATATGGCAAGATAATATTCACGATGTTTTTTTTAATGTATATCGATGTAAGGCACCCCTTTCAATTCGCCATCTATATATAATATATATATATAGAATGTATACTAGGCATTAGTTCAAAACTAAAAT
>NW_023485446.1:0-1424 GCF_013731165.1 Rhagoletis pomonella | reverse complement strand
TCCAATAGTGTTTTTGGTTTTGAAATCGGTCTTGTAGAATAGCCAAATAAAGACGAACGAAATTTATGTTTGCCTATTAATTCATAATGACACCTATGCTGTAGATCGGTGATGGATACCACTTACGTATGGCAAATGCATACCGATTTTTTTTTATAATAAAAACTGTCGAAATTTAGATGTGTTTTTACTCAAGGATTGACAACTTTTCTGAAAGCCTAACATACATTTCCTACAGGGTACTTTTTGTTTTTTTTTTCTCTACGTTTTACATTTCAGAAGTACCGTTATAAAGAATAAAACCTAAAAGAGAATTAACCAAAATAAGCGATTTTAGAATTCTCATTTTCGTTGTTGGTGTGATGTAGTGTGGAACGATTTTCCGTCATTCCTTGTCAAATTTGGAATTTATTTTTTATTTTTTTTAGATTTTAGAATTTTTAATAAGGGTATATAGAACAAAGTAGGTAAAATCAAAATCAGGAAGATTTTCCTGCGAATTTTTGCGATCTAACTTTTTATGTATTTAGTAATGAAGAGCTTAAGAAAACTCGAAATCTTTGTTAAAATTTTGAAGCACATTGGAAAAGATGCTATCGTAAGAGAGAATATTTTGAAAAAAAAGCATTTTGAATGGCATCGAACCAATTTTATATATATCGAGGAAAGTTTGTCCATACAAGAAGAAGAATTCATGAGTTGGCCAAAAGAAATTTAACATAACAACGGTACTTTTATAATTAATATACATATGTATAGAAAATTAGAATACAGCGAAGGTTGTGAGCGTACAAAGAAAATATAAAGTTAACGAGCCTGCGGCAAATACCTCAGCTAAGCAAATACAAATTGCTGCCAACGTTATAGAGACATCAAATGAAACTAGTAAGTGCTTGTCAAAAAGTCGAAGACTGGCATTATTTTATTTCTTGGTCTGTCAGGGAGGAAACATAATACGCTGCGTTCCGTTGTTACTAGTGTTGACAAAAATTTTTTTCCTAGCTATTATGCACTCCTCATCAAAATATAAAAATTAGCTACTACCGGACCCATTTATTGTTTCCGATGCATCAGCAGAAGCACCTTTACAACAACTATTAAACAAAACTGCTGAACGCTTATTAAAATTATGTAGTATAACTGAAAATATTAACATAACTTTGCATTGCAAAAGGGGCTTTGACACAACATGTACAAACAAAGGTATGAAGACAATGATCAAACGGACGAATTTGTTTTAAAACTAGTCAAACAGAGACGCAATACCGACGTCCGATGAAATTTACCATTATGAAAGAAAATCGTGCGTTGTTGATTCATCAAATTGAAAAGTATTTTGCAAATCAAATTTTGAAAAACTTTGCACATTTTCCATAGGAGTAAATATTTTTCTCATAACTGTATCATTCAAAATCGATTTAACA
>NW_023485445.1:0-1424 GCF_013731165.1 Rhagoletis pomonella | reverse complement strand
GTTACGAGTGCGCAGAATGCGGAAAGGGTTTAAAAAAAGAGAGGAACTTTATTATCCGTTAAAAAAATTTGATCGCCAACGCAGAATAGGTTAATGTACGATTTTGTGTTTGAGTCTTTTCATGATAGTAAACCATATTTGTGCTACCAACGCAGAGTAGATCTGTATGTATACACTCACTTATACATGCTTCAGAGCTTTTTAATCATCAATAATGCAGAATAAATAAATTTTTAGAATTCGTATACATGTTGCTCGAAGTATCTAGAGTCAACTGTAAACAAATCGTAAGCGATCGGTTTACAAAAATTTTTTAAATTTATGACCGAAGCTGGTGAAGGCAACCATGTTGCCAAATTACAGTTGTTGTAAAACCACTTATGTATGTGATTTTAGAAGTTTTGAGTTTACGTCAAAATATCATGGGTCATTTGTGCAAAAAATGTATGTTTATTTTGTTTTTTTTTATTAAAATAAAATATAAACCACTAATTAATAATTTAAAAGCTGGAAGGAGCACTGCGGTTTAGAAGTTCAGAGAAATAATGGCTAAACTCGAGATAAGTAATTTTTGCAAACGTACTCAGATTTTAATGCGGAGTTGCAACTTTTCATTTGACTGGCTGTGATTTCTTCAATTTTACATTTTAGAATTTTTGTGGCCCTCGCGCAGAAATTGCGCTTGTAGGCGATGAGTTTGCGGGGAGATGTATGGTAATTGAATTTATGAATGAATCAGTTTGACCTTGAAGAATATGCGCATGCGTTTATGAATGAATTTGTTATTGTTGTATTTTAGTGACACGTGCGTATATGTACGTATATTTGCATGGATGTAGAAACATACATATGTTTGTATGGAAAATCGCAAGAGTACATTTGTACAAATTGGCGTAAAGTATTTATTGATTTTAAATGTTCAATTTATTATTTTATTTTATTTGTTAATTAAAAGGGATTTTTCATTCATAAATTACAACTTTACACCTTCCATATTAAAGAAGAAGTTTGTAAAGCTCTTGCATAGCGCATCCATTTAATTTCCTTACATTTGTTTAAAATTACAAAATATGGAAAATCTATGCACATGCGCATGTTAAAAATTGACGGCAAATAAACAAAAAAAGTCGCGGCCATCTTGTTTGTTATTTCATTTCTTTATTTCTATCATCGAACACTCTTTCTTCAACATTCTTTGTTGCGGCGAAACCAGAGAACGTTTAAAACAGAGAAGCAGCAATTACGAATAGCCGTGTGAATTGTCAAACACCATGATTCAATAACACAGCCACACAAAAAAAAATTTGTGTTCTGACCCAAACGTCTCACTATGTGTACTTTATGTTTTTGGGGTCGCTGAATCCGAATCCGAGGTCCATTTAACCCCATCACATCAGGGTTTTGATATAACCCCAGAAAACCAA
>NW_023485444.1:0-1424 GCF_013731165.1 Rhagoletis pomonella | reverse complement strand
GCTTATTGGTCTGAAGTGCTGGGGAGTGGTAGGACAGTTTATTTTTGTCACAGGTATTATATTTGCCATCTTCCAAAGATATGGAAATGTAGATGAGGCGAGTGAGAAGTTGATTATATGCGTAATTGATGGTATTACAAATGGTAGGTTAATTTTAATGAATTTAAGACAAATACCATCAGTACCTATAGCATGCGACTTTACAGCATATACACACTGTATCAAGTCCGCCTCTGTTGCAGATACAAAATCAAACTCATCATCATCAGCTTGCTCCCGCAGAGAAACATCAGCAGGTATTTCGGGTGATACCACTGGGCAGTTAGCTGCTAGAAAGTTCGCGTTTAATATTTCTGGGTCCAGATTATACACACATCTATCCTCACCTGAGACCCCCAGGGATTTAGGGTTCTTCCAAAGAACTTTTGACGGCAAACTAACTTTAAGTTTACATTGGAGGTATGCCTTTTTGGCTTCTCTGGCGCTTGAAGTAACTTTATTTCTAGCAACACGATATTTTTCCCATGATTGAGAACTCCTATAATTTTTCCAATTCTTATATGCTTTACTACGCTCCCTTATTAGAGACAATACTTCCGAAGTAAACCATGGTTTCTTATTACTACGCACTTTCACTTTACGCACTGGTACAAACCTATCAAATAGATGGCTCACTAGTGCATTGAAATGTTGCAGCTTTTCATCAACTGTTGCGAATGACTAACACATATTCTAATTAAGCCCATCAGCCTCCTTGTTTAAGAGATGATGGTTAATACGCTTAAAATCTCTAAAAAACAACTCCTTTGCTTGATTTTGCGTATTGAACTGAATGTTGTAGGATAGGAATATCAACTCATGATCAGAAACTCCAGCCATGGGAAGCTGATCAAAGTGATTGACGTGATCTTTGTCACTGACGCCGAACACGTCCAAAAGACTTGGTTTGTTGTGGGGTGCAAACCGGGTAGCATATTTATTTACGATTCAAATTCCTAACGATTGAAAGTTATCTATCAAACTCCTGGAAGAAAAATCATCACACAGAAGGTCTATATTTAAGTCGCCATATACAAGACACTTGGCGTTATTATCATAAAATTCAGCAAAAATATACTCGACTACCTGTGAATGATCTGATCTGCAAATCTCTTTCCATTTAAAATTATTTTTAAAATATAGAGCGATGCCACCACCTCGAGTCTTCGTTGCCCTATCACATCTTACTAGTGTGTAGTCGCACAGAGAAACTGCTTTATCATCAATATGATCTTTAAACCATGTCTCAGTGATACATATCAGATCGATGTTCAAACTATCAAAAACAAAATTTAAATAGTCAATTTTCTCAGCATTCAAACTTCGCGCATTCAAGTGACAAACATTGAACCCATTGTAGCGATTGGAAATTAGTTTAAGCATTC
>NW_023485443.1:0-1425 GCF_013731165.1 Rhagoletis pomonella | reverse complement strand
TTTTTTTAAATAATGAATAAAAACTCATTTTTAACACATTGAGCCACCTTTTACTTTTATTTCTATTGTCAAGGATTGTAAGTTAGCTGAATTTTGTTTACTATTTTATCAAGAATACTAGCCCATTCCCTATGGTTTCGCGGCCCCTGATAAGATTTTTTGCGTTGTCCAATGCAAGAATAGCGTTGAAAACCAAATATGGGTAAAGTAAAAATTCTGACACATATTTCTGCCAAAAAAAATAGCGCTCTGATGCTATATGCAAGAAAAAATTCCTTTCAATGTCATGAGCTTTACCTCCACTTGTGAGATCTTTTCTAAGCGTGCGTAATCTTCTATGATCTTGCAACTACAACATTGGTCCGATGCGTCAACCTCTAGTCTTATGTCATGTAGGCCAACAAAAGTCCTCGATGTATAATTTGGCCATTGATATAGGAATTGGAAGGATGTGGTCGAAACTTTCCTTGCTGATTCGTCACTTTTAAAATATCCAATAGCTGGTTTCCTTGAGTCTTACTGCTGCAGCAATGGCCGCCCGAGCAATTTCATCAAGCGGAGGTAGAGGCAAGGTCGCATTTAGGGTATATGACGACGTGGGCCATCGTAAATTCGTATAATATAAACATAAAAAAACAAAGGAGTCCAGACATATGGGGTTTCTAGAGATTTCGACTGCAGCACCATTATGAATTGCAACCTGATTGTACAATAAGTAGGGATTTTCTAAATAACTCAACTGTAGCGCCACCTAGCGGGTCCATTTTTTCGCATAAGTATTTTTCATCATGCAGGAAGAACACATTTTGAATTTGAACGAAATCAGTTCATAAATACGGCTTTTATAAATAACTCGGCTCCATCGCCACAAAGGAGTTTTCTAGTAGCCTTTAATAGGACTTAATGCGCATGGAATAACCTCCGAAAATTTGATTTAAATCTATCTAGCGGTTTGAGTTAAATCACAACAACGAAAACGGTTATCATTTTATACATAAATATATGTACATATCTATATACATAAATTACTTGTTTTATTATTATTTTATTCGTTATTCGAATAATTAATGAAGATAATAATTATTCGAATAACGAATAACATTAATATTTTCGATTTTTACGATCCCGGGATTTGCGGCATCATGTTATTACCATCCCGGGATCCAGGGATCAGTCCTGGGATTTAGATATTCATTATTTTTTAACAACTGAACTCGAAAAAATGGCGTACACATACACATTCTAATGTGAGAAATTCAGTTTGCGCGCTACGTGAATACTTCTAGAGATATGTTGTGTGAAAACTTTAGTTTGTATCGGAGGTGCCACGCCCCCCTTGATATATCGAAATTATTCTTCTTCTATTATCATCCCATAAGGGTCTAGAGTCGAGGTACAAAATTTCAAAAATATCGGTAAGCTGTT
>NW_023485442.1:0-1425 GCF_013731165.1 Rhagoletis pomonella | reverse complement strand
GTATTGCAGTAAAAGTCAAAAACAACTTTGAAGTTAACAAGTGCATTGCTTTGTACATTTTTTTTGTTAATGCGTCCATCTTTAAAGTGAGTATGTGAAAAATCCAATTTTATCATTTTTTTTTTAACTAACATGCATTTTTACTAATTACATAATATAATCCTCGTACAAGAAGCGCACTAGAAAAGATGCTTTTTAAGTTTTTAGCAGTATTAACTACTGAATAAATTATATTTAACAAATGGTCATGCAGATATGCAAATCAGCAATTCTAACTAATATAAAAGTACATTTAATATAATTTAACTATATTAATTTATTTAATTTTATAAAAATACACATGAATATATTTCTGCATTCACTTGCAACCTAGCAACACATAGCCATACACTTGCAACAAATATAACATTATCATAATAGAAATTTACATTTTTCTCTGTTAACTCTTGTTGAAATGTTAATCGCGGTGTGGTGATATTCCATGGATTTATTTTTCAGCCAAACAATTTTACGTTCCAAAAATTTGCACCTTCTCTATCTATCTAAGTTCTCTGCTTATACCCGTAATCAAGTTCGCTTTTTGTACGAGTATTATATTATGTAATTAGTAAAAATGCATGTTAGTTAAAAAAAATGATAAAATTGGAATTTTCACATACTCGCTTTAAAGATGGACGCATCAACAAAAAAAATGTACAAAGCAATGCACTTGTTAACTTCAAAGTTGTTTTTGACTTTTACTGCAATACTCGTAGATATTATTGGTATGTAATAGTTCTGGAGTCAAATACAAATCCATTTCCCAGGCATGCGCATATGGATGCTTATAGTACATACAGATGCGATCAACTAATTAGCAAAGAAAATTCAAAATGATATTGTTTGCAAATTATGTTTATTTATTTATTTTTAATAATTTCCATTAAAATATAATTAAGTCTAAACAGAAACCACAATAATAAAAGTTTAGTTGCACAAATTGCAAAATAATAAATCAAACCCCAAAAAATTGTTATAAAAATTTCAAAATTAATTAGAATATTTAGAAAATTTTCGGGTATGCAGTATTGTAGTCCATTCAATTATAGTATAAGAAAGTCCAAGTATCTAGTCGTTAAAAATTACCGTTGATTTTTCAGAATTTTTTTTTGTGGAGGGTTGTTCGTTTTTCTTCCATATAACACACGAACAAAATTTTTTTTTTGTATGGGGAAAAAACAGCAAAACCCCAACAAAAAAATCTAAAAAATCAACGGTAATTTTTAACAACTTGAAACTTGCACTTTCTTATACTATAATTGAATGGAATACAATACTGCATACCCGAAAATTTTTTAAATATTCTAATTAAAAATTTGGATGACCATTTTTTGTGGTGTAATTCGTTTTTTCGCAATTTGTGCAAGCTTTTAAACTTTTATTATT
>NW_023485441.1:0-1425 GCF_013731165.1 Rhagoletis pomonella | reverse complement strand
TGGAGTAAAAGTAAAACAAAATTTCCACGTGAAAATCGTACTAATAACAAGTAAGAAAGTCTAAGTTCGGGCGGAGCCGAACATTAAATACCCGGCGCAAGTATTAAATATATGTTTTCCACCTTTCCGAAAGCTACCGCTACATGATAAGCCGGGGTGTATACATTTTAAGTAAATTAGCGTCCTTAAATTTCGAAATATTGAAATTTCAAGCATATCTGAAATTTACCGTTATATGAAAAGCGGCCTCAATTTTAGTCCGATTTCAACAATTTTCAACGGTTTGCTTTTATGTGGCAAGCACAATAACCATACCGAGCTTGGTACAAATTGCTAGAACGGTTAGCGAGATACATATATGTGATCACAAGTGGGCGGTGCTACGCCCATTTTCCAAAATTTTGTCATAAACGTATTTCTTGGTAAAGAATTGTTGCAATCATCAATTTTGAATAAATTAGCTTCAATATTTACTGATTTATCGAAGATTTTGTATTTCTCGAAATTACCGTTATATGGGATGTGGGCGTGGTTATTGTCCGATTTTAGAAATTTTCGGCCAGTTGGTATGCTGTACCAGGACCAACAACTGTGCCAAGTTTGGAAGAAATTGGTGTAGCGGTTACCAAGATATACACATGTAACCATAAGTGGGCGTGGCTACGCCCATTTGCCAAAATTTTGTAATATTCTTATTTTTCGTCTAAAACTCATGGCAAATATCAATTTTGAGTGAATTATCTTCAGTAGTTACTAAAATATCGCAGTTTTCGTTTTTCTGAAAATTACCGTTATATGGGAGGTAGGCGTGGTTATTGTCCGATTTTTAAAATTTTCAGCCATTTAGTAAGCTGTACTAAGGCCAACAACTGTGCCAAGTTTGGAAGAAATTGGTGCAGCGGTTACCAAGATATACACATGTAACCATAAGTGGGCGTGGCTACGCCCATTTTCCAAAAATTTATAATATTCATGTTTTCCGTCTGAAACTTATTGTAGGTATTAATTTTGAGTGAATTAGCTTCAGTAGTTACTAAAATATCGCAGTTTTCGTATTTCTTAAAATTACCGTTATATGGGAGGTAGGCGTGGTTATTATCCGATTTCGCCCATTTTCAATACCATCTGTCCCACGGCCAAAAGAAGTTCATGTACCAAGTTTCGTTAAGATATCTCAATTTTTACTCGAGTTATCGTGTGCACAGACGGACGGACGGACGGACGGACGGACAGACAGTCACCGCTTAATCGATTTCTCTTTTCATTCTGATCATTTATGTATACATTTGTCTATATCTATCTCGATTCGTTTTGCCTGTTACAAACAACCGTTATGTGAACAAAGTTATAATACCCTTGTGCACAAGTGCGCTCGGGTATAAAAAGGAAAAATGCATTGTTCATCGCTTTCTATCCTCGAAAGAT
>NW_023485440.1:0-1425 GCF_013731165.1 Rhagoletis pomonella | reverse complement strand
GATTATCTGCCGCGTACGAGAGCGCGTGGATGTCCAAAGGTGTTTCCGCTGTATGGAATATGGCCACAAAAACGTGGCATGCAAAGGCCCAGACAGAAGCAGTTCATGCTAGAAATGTGATCAGCAGGGCCACATAGCCTCTGCATGTAAAGAAAGCCCAAGCTGCTACCTGTGCTCGGCAGGAAACGGACAGAAAAATGCCAATCACCTGCCCGGGTCGGGAGCGTGCAAGGCCTTCAGGGATGCCCTTGCTGAGGCTAAGACAAAGCTTGGAAGAATATGATTAAATTTATACAAGGCAATATGAACAGGAGTAGGGTAGCTGATGACCTGCTGGACCACTTGGTTCTTGAAAGAAAACCTGTCATGTTGGCCAAGCAGGCTCGGCCGCGATATGGATTGCCAACAACAACCATCGGGCAGAGAGCAGCGGGGTCGGATGCTGCTACGTCTGGGTGAAAATGGCGCAAATCACTCTGGTGAGCTGCTACCTGTCTCCAAATGACACAGTCCTTATCTTCAGGGAAAAGCTCGAAGACCTTGAAGACGAATTGCGCGATATTACCGGCCACATAATTGTTGCTGGAGATTTCAACGCAAGAGGCGTGGAATGGAGTATGCCCCAAACAAACACCAGGGGAAGACTGGTCCTTGAAATGGCAGCCCTCATTGGCCTGACCATCCCCAACACCGGATCGACCCCTACATATCAAAGGCCGGGTTTTGGATATTCTATCCCTGATATAACCCTGGTCTCGGAAAGCCTTCTTCGAAGGGCCGACGGATGTGATGGAAGACCTGGGTGGTAGCGACCACAACTACATCACCTTCCAAGTCACTGACACAACGCGAAGGCAAACACGTAGTATCCCTCGCAGGAAACCAGGATGGGACCCGTCTAGGGTCGATGTTCAAATTGGATACATCGCTCCTAGCAGATTCCCAAGGTATTTCACCCACAACGGGAGAGATCCAAAACAGGGAGTCTTGTACTAAGCTGGTCGAAGAAACCATGCGCTGCATTCACCGGGCATGCAAAGCCTCAATGCCACAGAGGAGTGCATGATCAGGTAAAAAGCAGGTATACTGGTGGAATGACCGAATTGCAGAGCTGCGAAGGGCCTGCCATAGAATTCGGAGACTCGCAACGCGCGCTCATGGTAGACCTGAGGCGCTGACCAGAGCAGCAGCCTACAAAAGCGCTAAGAAAGTACTTGGGGCCGAGATACAAAAGAGTAAACGGAACTGCTGTAAAGCGCTATGTGACGAAGTGGATCGCGATCCCGGGGCCAGGGATACAAAATTGTGATGAAAAAGTTCCACACATCATCGTCAGCGATGGATGAAGCCCGAGTTAAGAATATAGTCGATGCGCTATTTCCCACACACCCACTAAGAGCAGATACAGTGTTCGTCGAGGAGCAA
>NW_023485439.1:0-1425 GCF_013731165.1 Rhagoletis pomonella | reverse complement strand
TTTTTTTTTGTAATACATTTTGTCGTAGCATTTTCTGGTTGAGTTTCTGTTTTGTGTCTAATGTGAATTTCGTACTATTTATATGCGTCTCTCTATGAAAACCGCAGAGACAATCAGCAACCTCAACTTGGCTTATAATGCGAAATGAACACGAACCATATGTATGCACATGCTAAGTATGTATATATTTTCTGTTGTACCTAGATTTTAAAGCAATGAAAACTATTTTGAAATGGCTTTGGTTAAAAAACTGAAAAACTAGGATTGACTAGACTGAAGTAGTCTAGATAAAACTGAAAAGGGTTATGTTAGGTTGCAGTAGCTACCAGTGACCCGACTAGCACACATAAGCCTTTATGTTGTGGGCCTTATTTGATACCACGCGGATCGTTGGAACCCTCCTGCTGAAACCATTGTATGGATATCGTCAGAAGCTGCCGTATGCCTACCGCGGCTATGTCGGTTAGGTCTTCAAAGAATTCCAAACCCATAAACTTTCGTCAAAGTGCGATTCATTCGCATAACAGGTGCCGCGAGGTTTATGGCTATCCTTCATTTCTACAGCTTCTGCAGAAATCGTTATGGGGGACTCCTAACCAGGGTACGAAAATAAACTATGTTGTACGTTACTATTTCGTTTCGTTTATTACTTCACCAGTTCGGTACAATACGAAAACAAAACGGCTGAGTTCACTTTGGCGATAGTACACACGAAATGAATCGTGCAGAGAAAAATATATGTACATATGTATGTACACATATGCAATAACTAAACACAAAACGAATGGCTGCAATGAATAAAAAAATAAAAATGTCTTTGAATTAAATTGGATATGAAAATTTACAGAAAAAAATCTATTTTTCACGTAATTGAAACGTTTGTGATATCACCCTATGGAGCAATTGTCACAAACGAAAAGCAAACGTTTCTAGTTGGGGAAAATGAGAGCGAATCTTACAATTTGTTTCTGACTATGTACAAAACTGTACAAAACCACAAATGATATGATGATCGATGAACAAATGGGAATTGTTTTGTACAGTTTATGTATTTTCGTACTCTGCTTCTAACCTTTCCGCGTGCCTTCCGATAGCAAGATGGCCTGTTAGCAGACTCACAGCTGTGGCTATGTCCCCTCTGCTCAGCTTAAGGAGATCCTCCCACCGCTGTTTGTTGCATTTGGGCTACGTAAGCTTGGTATTTTTGCTTAAGAGACAGATCCCCTAGAATGAGCTTGCAGGTAGCTAAACGCATACCTAATAGGAATAGGACTTAAATTTATCAATTTTCCTTAAGACGAATATTAATGTATATCGATGTAAGGCACCCCTTTCAATTTGCCATCTATATATATATCTATATATATAAAATTCAAATTATGTATGTACCTATAGACACACTTGGCTCCTAAACGAATAAGCCGA
>NW_023485438.1:0-1426 GCF_013731165.1 Rhagoletis pomonella | reverse complement strand
TAAAATACTTCCAGATAGTTGCCTCTCCATACTCAAATGCAATGTAGGGAACCATCATAAAATTAGGACTATTTCTGGATTTTTAACTTTTTGATATTTTCTTCCCCAACTTTGACTATCTCGGGTGAAAAAAAAATGTACTGAGCTATAACTTTACATTACATAAAAAAATTGCTCATTTAATAAAGATTTCAGAAAGGTGCCACACTTACTGTTTTGAATAGAAAAAAAAAGTTATAGCCGCTTTTGTGGGTAAAGGACTGAGACACGCTAGAATGTATTTAATAGATTTAAATTGAATTTACTCTTGTTACCGTCAAATGACATGCTAAATAGTACAAAGGTACATTATTACCTGCTCCTGACATTATTTTGTGTTACTTACCGGAATTCGGACTAGAGTCTATAACAAGGGCTATATCTATCAATATTTTTTGTGAAGCATGGATTCACGTGAAATAAAATATACATGAGTCGTTTGAAGAGAAATTTATTCATTTATTGATAAAATATGCTCAAATTGGCGACCTTCTACTCTAATACAAGCTCGGCACCTTTTAAGAAAAGACGCTTTTAGAGATCTTAAACTCAATTGGGCTATCTCAGCAGCAGCTCCATTTATTTGTTCCCGCAAATGCTCTTCGTTTTGAATTGTTTTTGAATAAATTTTGTCCTTAAGACAGCCCCAGTAGAAAAAATCTAATGGATTCAGGTCTGGCGATCTAGCGGGCCACGTGATTGGCCCGTATCGTCCAATCTATCGGCGAGGATAAGTTTCGTCTAAATGAGCTCTTACTACACGCCCGTAGTGAGCAGGGCACCCGTCATTTTGCAGCCATAGTCTTCGCCGCAGGTTTAAGGGTACATCTTCCAAAAGAGTTGGAAGCCGTTCCTGAAGGAACTCTGAATAACTGTGAGAGTTGAGCGTTGGCGGCAGTTCCACAGGTCCCAATATCTGACAATTAAAAATACCGCACCATAAATTTATTTTGTACCGGTACTGCGAACGATCTTCTCTCATTTCGTGGGGATTGTCTATCTGCCAACTGTGAAGGTTATGTAAATTAAAATAACCATCATGTTTGCATGATGATTCATCGCCCCAAATTATTTTATTAAAAAAGTTGGGGTCTGATTCATGCATTCGCAACATTTCACGGCAAAATCTAACTCTCGACAGGTAATCTCTTTCTTGTAGAGCCTGAACACGTTGAATGTGGTATGGATGAAATCGATGGTCTTGTAAAGCTTTGTGAACTGTAGTTTTTGGTATTCCCGTCCGTCTTTCCATCATTCTCACTGAAGTCGATGGACCTAGTTCCTTCCTCTAACACAGCTTCAACATCTACCGTTGCAGGACGTCCTGTTTCGCCGCCACGCCTTCCAGGTATGCGACCTTAAAAAAGTGAAAAATTATAGTTAACAA
>NW_023485437.1:0-1426 GCF_013731165.1 Rhagoletis pomonella | reverse complement strand
TTTTTCCAGAAGTAACGGAGGCGTCGATGGAGCGAGTAGCGGTGAGAATAACGGCGCGGTGTCTGGCCGCAACAACGATAGTTTCGAAGCGAAGCAAATAAAGGTCGAGTTATTGGGCAAAGGGATCGAACTCCTAAACTTACAAAATGCCCTGTTCGAAAAAGAGGGTACAATGGCAGTAAGCGTTGAAAAGGCGAGCAATGATGCTCCGTTCGAAACTTTGATGGCGATTATACCAACGTCCAACAGCGCCAATGGTGGGAGCAAAGGAAAAGGTGAGAACAACAACAAAGATGCGTACAACGACACTGAGGCGGGAAACCACAATGCTGACAACGGCAACGGTCCTTACGGTGGTAACGGCGAGCAGCTGAATGAGTTACTCCAAGAAAACTACAATGTTCTGTGCATGCAAAGTAGAAGGTTTGGTCGCCTGGTAACGAACCATGAAATAGTTTGCGACGCGCGGAATACGGCTGGGGCGAAAATTTTTTCGGTTGGAACTCGAAAGGGAAAAGGCTATAGCAACAGTTACAATATACAATTCGAAGCCAGAGGTCCCGTTCGAGATGATAAAAACTTGATAGCTAACAGCAGTAGCGCAAGCATTTATGGCGGCGCAGGCAACAGCTATGGCGAAAACAACGACATCAGCGTAGACAAAAGCAGAGCCGTAAACAACGACAGCGACACAAACAGCAGACGCACAAACACAAGCGTCGAAAACAACAGCAAAGGTGCCAACAGTGCGAACCACAATGGTGATGAGCTCCAAGCAGGCAACAAGATATGCATGCTAACAGAAATATTTAACGGAAGCGGGTGTAGTAAAGATGCAGAATGCCGCCCAACTTCTATATGTTTGTCGTCTGAAGAAGCAATTATGAAGATGCAACATTCGGAAAAAGAGATGGAGTTTCGGAGATTTAAGCTACAACTGAAAAGTCAAAACGCAGTCGTATCAGCAGCGGCAGACCATACAAAGCCCGAATTGCCGTGTGAAACGATAAAAGAACTGTGGGTTGACTAACACACTATCAACATACGTGGCAAAGATGTTCACAATCTGAAACAACATTCCAAACCGAAGGTAGTATAAATACGGCGTAGAATCAGGTGATTCTATTTGTCAGGACGGCCGAGTTGTAAGAGTGTGTACTTAGTATACCCGCCCTAAGCTTTAAGTTAAGTTATTGTAAACTAGGCATAAGGTGATTTGTGTCTATACCATTAGTGACAGAGTTATGGGTCTAGCCCTTAAGGCATGATCGCCCAGGATACCGTTTTGTAAATAATTAGCGGAATAAAGATTCATTCGATATTTGATAGCGAGAACGACAGACGTGTTTTAGTAACCACTTAGCCTTCTGAATATTTCAGTACTCAACCTAGTTTTATCGATTATATTTGCGAGGAAGAGAAGACA
>NW_023485436.1:0-1426 GCF_013731165.1 Rhagoletis pomonella | reverse complement strand
TTGTTGTGGAAAGAAAAAATTTGTAGCTTTCATTTTTTCTTAAAAAACGAAAGCTACAAATTTTTTCTTTCCACAACAAAAAAGCTACAATTAATGCGGTTTTAACCTTTTCTATATCTCAATTCTGTCGTCAATGGGCATGGTGTCAAGTTAGCACTACATACTAAATTTTGTTCGAAAAAGGGTCAACTCAATTTTTTGCAAAAAAACGAGAGCTACAATTTTTTTCTTTCCACAACAAATTTTAAAGTTAAAAGCTACAATTAATGGCATAGTACCATATTGGATATCTCAATTCTATCGACTAGGTGTATGCTGTCAAGTTAGCACTACATACCATTTTTTCTTAAAAAACGAGAGCTACAAATTTTTTCTCTCCACAACAAATTTACAACAAAAACACTACAATTAATGCCGTAGTTAACTTTTCCAATTTCGAAAAGTGTAGTGCTAACTTGACACACGTAAATTTTTTAAACAGTAGCTTATATGTACATGTTGAGCATTGTATTCTTGTACTGCTCTCAGTAATTTAGATAGATATTCCGGATGCTTGACGAATATTTTATATTTGTCCCAGTTGCTTTAAAGTCGGAATGTAGGGATTCTACATCTTGCTCGCTATAGAATCCTAGAACCTTGCCTACATGTATGCATGGTCTTTTGGTCTTGCAAACATGTTATTGTTTTGTAGATATACTTGACAGAAACTATTGCAAGTACAAAGAATACTTATATTCGAAACTTAAAAAGAACAAATGTGCGCGCACAATCTTCTCGTTTGAATTGAATTTATCGGTATCTTGTGCATAAAACAAGCTAAGACACTTGAACCATATACTAACTTGATTGTATATAAATCGTACAAGTTACATTACAAAATAAATATAAACTGTAATGTATCAATTTGTCATCTAGAGCGGGTGCGTGAAAATTTTAAAAGAAAAGGAATAATTTCCATTCAAAATGAGTTTTTTCAAAAAAGGCTCGATAAGTTATGGGCTATAAAATTTTTACAAGTTATTCATAACATAATTAACCCAAATTAGCAAAAAAAATATGATGTGCTATGACCTTCGATTTAAAGTTGGTTCAGGTCCACCGTGGCCGTTTTGACTGCAATTAACAAAAAGCTTTAAACTGTACTTTCAAATTGCAGTCTGAGCCTTTTTTGAAGAAGATTTCAATGAATTTACTCATAGCGTCGCTAATGTAAACGCAACAGAGAGTTTTAAGGAAAAGTTAGATAATTTTTTAGATCAATCTACTCAAAACTTCCTCAAATCGAAAAAATTATAATTTGACCGACGTGCTGGTAAAAGAAGTTCAAATATTTTGTAATGGAGGAGATAGGGGTGATTATCTTCAAATGGATTATGTCTACCTTTTGACAGTTCAGCCTAAAAGTGTTGATGCCGAAATATGT
>NW_023485435.1:0-1426 GCF_013731165.1 Rhagoletis pomonella | reverse complement strand
AAATTTAGCTCAATTTAGTTAATAAAATAAATGACTTATTACAATAAAGGTATCAAATTAAACAGGTTTAAAAAACATGACTGTTGGAAATATTTTTTAGGAGGGTTGCCACCTATTTGAAATTTTGAGCTCAGTTAAATTGATTAAATAAATGAAATAATGCAATATGGGTATCAAACTAAAGAGTTTTAAGAAGACTTACAGTCGAAAATATGTTTCAAGAGGTTTGTCACCTGTTTGAAAATATAAATAAATTGATAAAATAAATGAAATGTTACAATATGGGTACCAAACGAAAGGTATTTGAGGAAACTTGATTTGAAAATACTCTCAATAGAATTATGCAGTAAAAATAAACTGAAAATATTTGAATTAAATTAAACGGAAAGCATTTGGGAAAGCTTTACTAGAGACATTTTTTTACTTTTTTTTACTTATCCAAATACGGACAGTTTAAATGAAGAGAGAGCTTTCAACATCTTATCAAACGAAGTGATCATATTATCAACGAAGAGTTGGTATAAAAATCACGCACAGAAAAAAATTAATAAAGAACTACTGAAACAAATGAAAAAATTATAAAAAGCGTAACGAAGACATAAAAATATCCCATGAAATGAAATGAGGAAAACTTAAAATTGTTACTACCATTCCCTTACATTAACAGTTAAATTTTAATCATGAACAATTTCGTTCGGTCGCCATAGCCTACTAAGTATATTGCGGGTAAAGAAATTTTGAATAACATCAGATAATATTATTATGATTATGATTGCTATTACTATTATGAACTCCTGTTATATGCCCAAACAAATATTCCCAAATTAAAGCGAATTCAGAAGGGCATTTACGATCGCATGATGCAAGTGTTAAGATAATAAGAGCTGCAGAACTAGGGATGCAAACGATGCACGCTGTTTGCCATCGATGTTTACGATTTCTTAAATTCGCTAAATTGACGATAGATCGATGCCTGTTTCAGCTATGTTTTAACATCGACTTATGCTCCTAAATTTTTTGACTGGCCATGAATTTTATTACTTATTCTTTTTAGGAACAATCTTATCTTTCGATATTAAAAATGCGTACTTAGTCATTAAAAAAAAAAAACGGGACCCCGTTGAAATTTTAACGAAATTGGGCCTTCGAACTTTAGGCTCAACAAATTTACAACGGCATGCATTTCTATTCTATTTATAGGAAGGGTAAAGGAATGGTGAATAAATACAGGGGCATGCATCCATGTAAATATTTTTCTAATTGCATTACAGAGAGTTGGAATTGAAAAGTATTAAGTTTTCCTTTTAATGTGACCACAACTTAACAAATTTTAAATCATCGGATACCATCGATATATCGATGTTTTTCTGGCGATGAATTTTAGCATCGATGTTCATTGCTCCGATGCATCGAAATATCGATGTAT
>NW_023485434.1:0-1426 GCF_013731165.1 Rhagoletis pomonella | reverse complement strand
TTGCATTGTTTTGAGTTATATTCATATATGTATGTGTGTGTGTGTGTGTAGGTACACTTTTTCGCTGCATTGTGCAATTTTGTCGTAAGTGACGCGCAGCTGATTCGCACCTTTGGAAATTTTTAACTTAGTACAACAACAAGCACTGAGCTTACCTTAGCTGAGGTGTGAGTATGTACATATGTACCTATATATAAATATTTAACTGCATACTGGCACTTAAGATTTGTAAAAGATGAATTAAGTAAAGAGTTGAGTTGCATGCAGCATTTGCTAAATTCGCATTCCCTATTTAAATTTTTTATTTTTCGATTTTTAAATGATTATTGCTAGCATAAATTAATGATAATGGAATAAAGAACAATGTAGAATAAGCTCAAATTATATGCATAAACAAATGTAAATCATTCTAGCCAAACATATGAATGTATATTAGGGTGGTCCAAAAATGCATGTGAAAAAGTAAAGTTGGAATTTTAATGCTCTCATCCCCTATGATTGCTCTATACCGATAAAAAATTTTTCATTTTTTCATTGTATCTATATTTTTTTTATGTCCGTCAAAAACCTCTAAAATTGCGATGGGGGGACTTATACATAAAAAATCGCGAGTATTAAAAAATCGCTAGTATCAAAAGATCGTTAAATAAACAATAAGGTATTATTATTGGAAGCAGCGTTGCCAGGTTGACGTTTTTAACGTCATTTGGACGTTTTTTGTACACTGTTGACGTTTGGACGTTGCTTGTGTAAAAAATGACGTTTTTTAACTTCCCAGTACTTTTTCCCTGTTACTAAATCTTTTAAGTGGAAGTGATTATGAATTATTTCCTTAATAAATCTTTACAAGCTTTGTTTTTTGCAGCAGCTGCTTCAAAAAATATTTATTCTTTGGACACAGATGACTTAACCCTTATTTAAGCGCATAAAGAAAATGGCACAAATGACACGCATGGGGCCCCTTATTGAAAATGCAATGAGCGTAAAAAGGTTGAAATATTGCTATGTTCCTTCTTAGCAGAACGTAAATTAGCATTTTCGACAACCGATCACCTAACCAAATGTCTACAAGAAAAAAAATATTAAAAATCAACGCGTTTCTTTAGCGACTTATAACTTGCACATTATTGCCTTGGAATTTAATGGGCTATCAACCTGCATACTCAAAAAAATTCAAAAAAATCTGAATAAGAACTTGAAAACCTAGCTAAAATTTTGCAGATTTTTTATAATTTTTGCACAAAGTTTGAAATGTGGATTTATATTTTGTTTGTTATATAATGAGCTAGGCTTTTATGGAAAAATAATAAACAATAAATAAACAAAAAAGAAACAGCCAAAATCGATGACTTAACCAGCTGGTCACAAGTGTATCCATTAAATTAATTTTATATTAATGATCTCGAACCAGTTTAGAATGAATTTT
>NW_023485433.1:0-1426 GCF_013731165.1 Rhagoletis pomonella | reverse complement strand
CATTAAAAATCAGTTTTAAATTCATAGCCATTAAGCTGAATAAAATTAATTTCATCGAATCGAATTAATTTGAAAGCAAGTCAGCTTAAAATAATCCCTTACGGCTGTTACTTTAGTTTAGCAAAATCTTATTAAAGCAGACGTTCGCCTGCTCTACATAAATTGAATTTACGTTTAGCCATTAAAATAATTTTCATTTTAATCGAAGCTAAATTTATTTTGCATATCTTACAGCGCTACAATATTTCGCCATGTCGGCAACCGCTACTACTCAGCATCGCCGTTCTGCTCATGATAGGGCGCACGCCCATCTCATTGGCGCTTCCCATCATGAAAGACTCACCCATCCAGACAATTATTGTGCCATATCAACCGAATACAGTGAGCGCACATCCCTCTCAGTTCCCGAAGCTGATGAATGAAAGTCGACAGGTGTTGGTGCCCGCTACAATGAAAGTGGTGCCGCGTTTTAATCTCAATCAAAGTACTATGGCCATGGGCAGTCTAAATGGCACACCGCTAAACTTTGCCGATGGTGCCTATCCTGTCTACTATATGCCCAGCAGCGTGAATGGCAAATTTAATGGTAAAATATCTTTGCTGGACGGAGTGGTGAAACCATAAATGGGCGGAGAAAAATGAAGAAAGTTTCTAAGTATACACTAATTTAATGCGCATAATTAAAATGTTATTCAAATAATTTAATTTATTTAAAAAGAACTTGTATTTCTAATTATTTAGTTAATTCACTGTGATACTGAATGTACACAATATGTATGTATGTATGTAATCCCTTCAAGGGAAATAATTTTAGTGATTTGTATATTTAAAGAGACTTGTATTAAACGTACTCATACGTACATACGTATGTATATAGACAGCTACAATAAATAATGCAAAAAATTGAAAATGTTTGGCTGATCAATGAATATGCATATTTTGCAGAAAGTTTATGCAAATAGTTATTTATAGAAATGAGATACATACATATGTAGGAATGAGAGAAAGCAAGAGAAGCAAATTTTTTGTAATTTATGATATCGTAAAATATTTTTTAACGAATTTCATTAACTTTCAGTACCCAATGAATTTTTTATTTCATTTTCGTTAGCTGAGTTAGCTTTTTGTTTAAATTACTTACTGCATACTTGGTTGTAGTAAACAGAGGAGCAGTTTTCATGGAAGTTACCCTTTTTTCTGCAAAGATATTGGGCAGTTTTGATCAAACCTTAACGCCCATTTTTGACATTTTCATGATGCATGTTTCAGGTTAAACTTCTTCCCGTTCGTTTGGGAGTTAATGCGAAACGAAAAAACGACACCTACGTTGGCCTGCAATGAGAAGAAAGAGCGACAGAAGAAGAAAAGAGATAACATATACATTAACATTAACATTAACATTAACATTAACATTAACATTAACATT
>NW_023485432.1:0-1426 GCF_013731165.1 Rhagoletis pomonella | reverse complement strand
ACAGTATACAGTAATCCAGATAGGCAAAACAAAAAATTTAAATATGCTTATTTGACAATTTATTTGAATGTATTGGTTAATATTTTTTCACAGTTGTCGTTTTCTTTAACCCAAATGAAATCCAATTTCAATATTTTCTTATAGTGGAAAATATTTTCAAGTCACATAAAATAAAACAACGAGAAAAACAAAATTCCCAGCAAATCAGGCTTGCAGCTTAAGCGATTATAACCGGATGCAGTTCCTACATAAGTCATATCTGGTTTCAAACACAACTTTGAGTGAATAATGGTGGGCTGATTTTGGAAAATGGACCCATAAATTAGTGGGTAAAACAATTATTACTTAGCTTAAAGGTAGAACTCTCTAATTTTCAAATATACCACTCTTATAGTGGAGACCTCCAACGTTTTTATGAAATATGTACCCAAAGTTATATATCGACGCTCGAACTAATGCAGGAAAGGTTTATGCAGATAAGCAAGGCCGTTTTTTCAACGGTATAAAATGTATATACACATATACTTACATACATATTTATCAAAATATTCAGAATGACGAAATGAATTGGTTCAGTCCTGTCTGTTTGTAAACACGCTAACTCGAACAAAATTTAGATATTTTAACGAAAGTAGGTGCCGAAGCTGCCTTTGGTATAACGTAGGTTAGTATTAAATTTTGTTAAAATCTGTCTATAACCACGACCACCTCCCATGTAGTAATCAACAATATTTTTGTTTTATTGTTTTTTTTTTAATGAATTTTGCTGTTAAAATTTACGTTTCAAATATATCAACAAACATTTGGGGGTACTTTTGCACCAGTCATTGCCTATGGGATAAAGACAAAATAATCCTATACATGCACAATATCTCATGTATTAATTTTCAAATAAGCATATTGTCAATGGCTGGTTTACTGTATACTGTGCTGTCGAATAATTTGCTATTCATAATTAAAGTGTTTGGTAAGAAAAATATATAGTAGAGCCCATCTGCTTTTAATAAAATTGTGGTATATATTAAATTGTGTGACTGCTTTATCTATATGTATTATGAGTTAATATAAAGCAGTATTGGTCTTGTCCCACCCGTGACAAAAAAAGCCAAAAGTTATTATATTTAATTACAGAAGTTGAGGTTGTGTTTCGTGTTTGTCACATAATGTTAGAAATTAATTGCACATATTTACCACAATTGCATTGTCGTTTCCACATAGTTAGATAAGAATAATTTAACGGTGAAGCATGTCCCACCCGTGGCAGTTATGTGTGGGACAGTTGTCAGAGGTAGGTTTACAGGGCTGATAAGCTTTATTTGTTTGTTGAGGTGGACGCAGGGGACGAGGGGGGATGCGGGGACTCGTCGATTATCTATATACCCTTGTGGTCAGCTGATTAAGTTAAGTTACATTTTGACCAGTTTTT
>NW_023485431.1:0-1426 GCF_013731165.1 Rhagoletis pomonella | reverse complement strand
GCGTATCAACAGTTCATATGGCTTCATACCATGTAAATGCGCCATTATTCACAAAGGCCCCAACCATGGTGGAATAATACAAGGTGTTGGATATTGACAGCGTTCTCGCTCTAATCTGCCATCTTGGCTCCCTTAGCAAAATCGGTGTTTCCCTCTTGAAAAAACTACATTTTACCGCCTTTAAAAAAACTAAACTACCTCATTCCCTATTCCAAAACTGATTTGCAATCACTGAACAATTCTTTGACATTTACTTTATTCTTCTTCGTTGACAAAATTAAATTAAAAATTAAAATCATTAATTCGACAAAAAACATTGGCTTTGTGTATTCTCCAAAGGCCTAAAATCAGCCAAATACCCTATGTGGGTCGGCTTAATCAGTAAAACGTGACAGTAGTTGACTTTTGAGGTTAATATATCGGTCTTGAGCTGGTACGGCTTTTAAAACATCCGCAGCTTCCTTTAAAGCATCGCTGCTAATTGCTGAGAGGACCAGATTATATTTCCGGACATAAGATGTGGTCTTGTACGACTGAAAGGTGGCCTCAATTTGTAGAAACCATTTGTTTGGCATCTCAGTTCAGAACGGTCGCAGCTTGCATTGCGATACAAGCTCCACATCTTTAGTTGGCATTTTGTTCGATGAAATATTTTCCCCATCCGTCGATGCGCCCTTTTGTCGACACCGTCATGTTGTTACGACTCGGGGTCACCACTAATTTTTTGATGGCGAAATTTTTGTAAGTTATATCAATCATCTTATAGTATTTTCGGGTAAAAATTAGACCCCAAAGCGGTTTTGGAAGTTTGACTATAATTATAAAACATTGTGTTTAATAAACTAAATTACCATTTATTGCATAAGTGCTACGTAATATATACTACTTTCGCAAATTTAGCTTATCATAATATACCGTTTGTTACTATTTATATGCAAAATTTGATATGAAAGAGTACCAAATTTCGTACTACTTCGCAAAGCGTGCTTCTTTTCTTCCCGTTTCTCTCGTTCTTCCATATTACAACCTTTTGTAAGGGAGCCGTCGACATGAGCTGTCACTACGTACAACACCTTGTATAATTCCACCATGGGCCCCAACCAACAAATTTTTTATTTTACAGGAGAAGCAAAAACTTAAAAAGCGTATCAAAAACAAGCAGGGCTTTATAAAAAGTGGTTGCATGCCGTTATTTTTGAATTTTTTGATTTTTACTGAAGGTCTATTGTAATACACGCTACCAAATCTGTGAAAAACGCAGTTTCATAAAAAGTGTTGGTTAGGGCCTTTGTGAATTAAGATATATCTACATATATAGTTACGGAAATGAATATTGTACCTTGTATCTCTGTTACTCTTATGACGATTGGTTGGCATTGCCGATGGCGGTGGCGGCATCTGCATCCATCCACATCATCAGCATCTG
>NW_023485430.1:0-1426 GCF_013731165.1 Rhagoletis pomonella | reverse complement strand
TTATAATTAAATTGTTTTGATTTGCTTTAATTTCGTTTATTATTGTTAAACATTTTTTAATCAATGCGTAAACAAAGAAACGTGTTGTGGAAATGGCATCGCTGATGGAGACTTCCGGACTGGTTGGCAAAAAAAAAAAAAAAATACATTCACAGGTTATGCAGTTGAGAAGTGTAAACGAAAAAAGGCGGCTTAAATAATGCAGACTAACCCCCCGCAGTGGCGAGTGTGCGTGTAATGAGCATATGGGCTAATAAGGTTAAGGTCAAAAGATTTATGCAGCTTTCGAAATCTTTGGTGAAATTATGATAATCGCTCCTTAAATATAAATTAAGAACGTTACCATATGACTTCTAAATTAGAAGTTATGTTTTTCTGCATTCTCGCAGTTTTAACACAAATTTATAAAGCGGTTCAACGTATAAACCTACATATGTATGGTAAAAAAAAAAAAAAACTGCACCATTTACCACAACCAAAAATTGCTGTTTGTTTACTTTCGCAAACAAAACGGCAGTCAAGTAGTCTCAAATTTATATGAATATTAATTAAAAAAATGTCAATTTAAATTGTAAAAGTCGTCAAACTACTTGAGTTGAATGACAATTTAATGCCGTCTTAATTTAACAAATACTTAGCACTAATTACATGTAAATATCTCCTTATCATCGTGATTTTTTTACTTGCCACATTTTGCTTGCATTACACACTCTTTCAAGTACCTACGCTTTTATACTTTTTTCTTTCAAGTACCTACGCTTTCATATTTTTTTCTTTCAAGCTTTGCCCCGCTAAAGTATGTATGTAAATGCGCACTGTCGCACAGTGTGACTTTTTTAACTTTTAGAGTGCCAAAAATACAATAAACAATGTATTCCAATCACAATAAGTTTTTGATATGCGATAGAAGAATAAGCAACTGTTACTAATATATACTCAAACCAAAACAAAAAATAACAATTAGCATGATAACCATTATGGATAACCGTTGTCTCACTGCGGCAAGTGCAGAAATCATTTCACAGTCTGCGCTTTTTGGTGAACTTTGCGGCCACGTGATCGTTTTTTTGAATAATTATTTTGACTTGATTTTTTTTTGTTTTTATTTACTTTAACGTTTTGTAACAACATTTATAAGGTCCTGAAGCATAAACATTATTTTTTAATTTCTTATGAATTAAAATAGGCAATCACTAAAAATTGAGTGATTTTAGAAAATTTTTCTTCTTCATTAGCCTAAATTTTATAGAATTCTATTTGATCTTTATATCCAGACTAATAGCAAATATACCTAGTTTCAGATTCTGGAATAAATTGTTGCTAGATTTTGCTCGAATTTTTTCTCACCGCTAATCAATCTGGACCCTTTGAAGTTTGGCTAAATGTAAGAAAGAAGAAAATAATGGTTCCGTACTTAATCATATTT
>NW_023485429.1:0-1426 GCF_013731165.1 Rhagoletis pomonella | reverse complement strand
ATTTAATACTTGCGCCGGGTATTTAATGTTCGGCTCCGCCCGAACTTTGACTTTCTTACTTGTTTTTTTTTGTTTTTGTTGAGTGCGCGGACGGGAATTTTTTTTTTAACAAATACACGCACACACATTTCTGTCATACATATGTATGTATGTATCAGGGATGTTGCGAATGTGGAATTTTAGACATCCGCGGATGCGAATGCGGATGCGGAGGTTTAAACGCTAACATCTGCGGATGCGGATGCGAATGCGGATGTCAAGTATTTTTATACCCGAGCGCACTTGTACGCAAGGGTATTGTAACTTTGTTCACATAATGGTTGTCTGTAACAGGCAAAACGAATCGAGATAGATATAGACAAATGTATACATAAATTATCAGAATAAAAAAGTAACCATCTATGCACACGATAACTCGAGCAGAAATTGAAATATCTTAGCGAAACTTGGTACGTGGACTTATTTCGGGCGTAGGACGGATGGTGTTGAAAATGGGTAAAATCGGACGATAACCACGCCTATCTCCCATATAACGGTAGTTTTCAGAAATACGAAAACTGCGATATTATAGTAACTACTGAAGCTTACTCACTCAAAGTTGATATGTACAATCATTTTTAGGCGAAAAATAAGAATATTATACATTTTTGGAAAACGGACATAGGCACGCCCACTTATGATTCCTTGGGAACCGCTCCACCAATTTCTCCCAAACTTGGCACAGTGGTTGGCCTTCACAAAACATACCAAACGGCTTAAAATAAAAAAAAAATCGGATAATAACCACGCCCACATCCCACAAAACGGTAATTTAGAGAAATACGAAGAAATAAATACTGAAACTAATTTTATCAGAACATCCACCAAGCTACATGGCTGTCTCCAGATCGAAAAACGAGAAACCAAATCGATCATGTTGTGATAGATGGAAGGCATGCTTCAAGCGTTTTGGACGTACGTACACTCCGAGGGCCAAACATCGACTCGGACCACTATCTTGTTGTAGCCAAGATACGCACCCGCCTCTGTGCAGCAAAAAATGTGCGCCCAACAATCCAAGGAAAGCTTAACGTCGAAAAGCTGCAATCACAACAGTCGGCCAATTTATTCGCCACTCGACTCGCACACCTGCTCTCTGAGATCACTCTTCAACAATCCGACATACGCGAGCAGTGGAACCACATTTCCCGATCATTAAGTACCGCCGCCGAAGAAGTAGTTGGATTTCAGCGAGCCCGAAAGAACAACTGGTACGATGAGGAATGTCAAGAAGTCGCAGAGAAAAAAGATGCCGTCTACAGGGCCACGCTGCGATCGGGCGCAACGCGAGCCATGTGGGACCGTTATAGGGAACTGAAGAAGGAAGCGAGACGTATTTGCCGCAATAAGAAGAGAGAGGCCGAAATACGTGAGTGCGAAGAGCTTG
>NW_023485428.1:0-1427 GCF_013731165.1 Rhagoletis pomonella | reverse complement strand
GAGAGATGGATAGTGGACATGTTTGCCATGAGCGAGCGAGACAGATATTGACGCCACGCAGTGAGACGGAGAGGCGTCGCTTAAACGCGTGCGAATGAAACAGACACAGTCGCCATACCAAGCAAATGGCTGCGCTACCAGTCTGATGCTGTAACGGCAACACTGCAGTTAGTACGTTTCCCTCATTCGTCTCCAGCGCACCTTTCCGTATTCGATTGTGTTGATTTACTGACAACTTTGGCTTTTTGGACTTGGATTTTTGTGAATTGAACTTGTTGATTACATACCGGCAACTTTGGCTTCTCTCTTTTGGAATTGGACTTTTGTGTTGGCATCCTTGTTATCTACCATGCCTACGCGCTACACTTCACAAGAATATTCGAACATGCACCTCATTTATGGAGAATGCAGATGCAACGCAAGTGCCGCCGCTAGACTTTATCGGGAAAGATATCTAAATTTAGAGCGCTATCCGGATTACCGCGTGTTTGTTAATGTGCACCGTTCACTCACAGAGGGCGGCCATTTCCCGAAACAAATACGGGCTGGAGGTAGAGCTCGCTTTCCTTACGAGGAAGAAGTGTTGCAAGAGGTCGCAGATGACCCAAGTATTTCCGTTCGTGGAATTGAAGAAAGGACGGGAATACCCAAAAGCACAGCACATCGTATTTTACAAAGAGCCGAAATGCATCCGTTTCACGTACAACGAGTTCAAAGTCTTCTTCCTCGAGATTATCCTGAAAGGATTTCATTTTGTAGAACAATGCTACAAAGGCATAATGAAAATCCCCAATTCATCCAAAAAATTCTCTAGTCAGATGAATCTACGTTTAAAAAAGATGGTTACATAAACTTACACAATTTTCACGAGTGGCATGTGGCGAATCCACATTTAATGCGAGAAGACAGATCCCAGTATCGCTTTAAGGTAAACCTGTGGACCGGAATTTTAAACGGCAAAATTATTGGGCCTTTAGACCTGCCTGAGAACTTGAATGGCACGAATTACCTACATTTTTTACGAGAAAATTTACCAACTTTGTTAGAGGACATACCACTAACAGATCGTCGCCACATGTGGTATCAACAAGATGGCTGCCCAGCGCATTACGCAGTGCAAGTAAGAGATTTCTTCGACCAGGAATATCCGGGAAGGTGGATTGGACGTTCAGGCACTATCTCGTTGCCAGCCCGTTCCCCAGATTTAAATCCCCTGTTTGTTTTATTGGGGCGTTCTCAAAGAAAAAGTTTATTCAAATCCTATTGAGAGCGTAGCCGAGCTGCGTGAATGAATTTCTCAAGCTGCTGAGGACATCCACTCTCGAGGATATGCCCGTCTAATGAGTAGATCTTTTTTAAGAAGATGTAGGGCATGGATTGAGGCTGATGGTAAACAATTTTAACATTTATTGTAATAAGAAATGTTA
>NW_023485427.1:0-1427 GCF_013731165.1 Rhagoletis pomonella | reverse complement strand
GGCGGCAGCGACCTCCCGCAGTGGTGTTGTATGCAGCCCCGATTGTGGCGAAGGGTAAATGCGGCCCCTTTTAATTACGACGGTGACAGCGGTACTGGGCGATGATGGTAGTGGCAATTACCGTACTCGTGACGGGCAGTAGTGGTCGGCCTGGGGCGACGATAATGGCGGCGGCCCCAGTAATGAAGACAGTAGCAGCGGGCCCTGATGGTGGCAATGGTGACAGCGGCCCTGGTTGATGATAGTTAGCGTTCGCGGTCCTCGGCGATGATGGCGGGCGACCCACGGTTGTGGGTTCGGCCTTGAGGCGGCAGTGGTAATAGCGGTCCAGATTTGATGATACCTACGGACAACCGATCATTAGTACGGTCCCCCAGGGCATCGAAAGGTTGCCCAGTCCCCCGTATGTATTCGCGGCCACTAGGTACTGTAGGGAGGTAGTTCCCTCCCCCTTTCAGCGCCCGCTAGCCGCGCGGTATCGCAAGCAGGCAGGGGTGTTCGGAATTGGGCAAGCCCAAACGGATCTCGCCCCCTGTCTGCTTGAGACCGTAACCAAAAATGGGTCTAGCCCATAATGGTTTTGGGGTGTTGCCTGAGGGGTATTCCCCCCTTGCAGCCCCTCTCAACCAATCAGTCTTCCTCCGAGGAGGAAAGCCAAGAGCGCCCCAAATAGGCCCGAAGCCCAGGCTGCGCTCCGTGCTTACCTACGGACAACTGATGCTGGTTGAGTTCATGCTGGCAGCTTTAGCTCTGGTTTTGTATGAACCGTTTGAGAAGTGAATGGGCTTATTCCGTGTTATGGCTTTTGCGCAGTGAACTTCTTCCATCTGTTGGTGCGCATGAGTATCCAAGTTGCTGTTTGTGAAATCTGCATGTGCTTACCTTGCCAGCTTCGCGTATGCGTATGTACGCCTGTATGTATGTACATAAGGGTGCTTTTAGACTTGTTGGTATGTTAGTTTGTGTGTACGCCTACCAGTATCTATGTATGTATGTTCATATATTGGTACCTATGTGCAGTTGTAAGACGTATGCTAGGGTGATGTTGAATCTGTATTGTGGCGTAGGCAAAGCTACGTTACAATTTATAACAACATTGGTGTCAGACGAAAGAGAAAAAAGGACATATTTAAATAAGAAATAAGTGAGGAATAAAAAAATCGTCAAACTTTAAGGTTAACATGAGAGTCCAGTAATATAAAAGGAATGTATTTAATCAAAACAAATCACTAATTGGTAATGTAGGTAGTATTCATATATTGCGGCCGCTGTCAGGGCCGGCTTTAGAAGCAACGACGCCCGGGGCGTAAAAGGAACGAGCGCCCTTAGATAATAATTTTTATCACTTCGGTTTCTTTTTTTTTCTTATAGGAGAATCAATTGGGCTGTTCACACTTGCCTGGTTATCAGGTTATCTGATTTTGTGG
>NW_023485426.1:0-1427 GCF_013731165.1 Rhagoletis pomonella | reverse complement strand
ACATTACGCTAATTACGACGCCTCCATATTAGCCACAAGCCAATGGAAAAGTCGAAAATATGAACAAGTCATTAGGAGAGAGGTTGACAATCGCACACAACAATAAAAGAGACTACAAAAAGGATATTGAAAAAGTTTACATTGATGTACAATGTCACCTCCCACGGTACAACTGGATCCTCGCCTACGGAACTCATGTTCAATCGTATCGGGTATACAAGATTTAACAGACATGTTGGATTCAGCCGATCCAGATTATGACATTATTAACAAATGGAAAGAGAAAGAGAAGGCGGGCATGAGGCGAGGGGCAAAAGAAAGCGGCATTGATGTAGGGGACAAGGTATTTTCGCATAAACTCACTCCAACGTTCGATCCGACAGAGTACCTAGTGAAAGAAAGGAATGGGAATGAAGTGATCATAACCTGGAGGAAAGACGTTCAGGAGAAATATCAGCCATATCAAAAGACTACAGCCATCTGGATCAATCGCAGACAATAAAACTAATCCCTCGACTCCAGGGGCATCTCAACAAGGAGGAGTACCACCTATACAGACTTCAGGTGACGTGACTCCAGCAACGGAAGCGTCAATGAGAAATTCTGATGCTAGATACAGGTGACCGTGAGGTCAATGAAAGACTGAAAAATAAGGAAGGGATGTAGAGACCAGCATCCGTTATAGTAGCTACAGTGTGAGAGACGATGATGTTAGAGTAACGAGCAGTTAGTGAGTTGGAGACAGAACGTGAACTTGTAAAGTCGCATTGACATATCACCTAATACAGGGTGTCCCAGAAGTAACGTGCCAAACTTTAGGGCAAGGTAGGTGGGGGGGTGAGCTCACTGATAAACAAAAAATTTTCAGGTAAGTGTCACCGTTTTTGAAATATTTAAATTTTTTCGAATTTAAAAAAAAGCGTGCCTTTTCATTTGTTTTCTTTAACTGCAACTACAAACCGGGCAATACTTAGTAAATTTTTTATGTAAAATACTTCCAGATAGTTGCCTCTCCATACTCAAATGCCATGTAGTTAAAATAAATTAAGGAACCATCATAAAATTAGGACTATTTCTGGATTTTTAACTTTTTGATATTTTCTTCCCCAACTTTGACTATCTCGGGTGAAAAAAAAATGTACTGAGCTATAACTTTACATTACATAAAAAAATTGCTCATTTAATAAAGATTTCAGAAAGGTGCCACACTTACTGTTTTGAATAGAAAAAAAAAGTTATAGCCGCTTTTGTGGGTAAAGGACTGAGACACGCTAGAATGTATTTAATAGATTTAAATTGAATTTGCTCTTGTTACCGTCAAATGACATGCTAAATAGTACAAAGGTACATAATTACTTGCTCTTGACATTATTTTATGTTACATTACGCTAATTACGACGCCTCCATATTAGCCACAAGCCAATGGA
>NW_023485425.1:0-1427 GCF_013731165.1 Rhagoletis pomonella | reverse complement strand
AAAACTAGGAGCCAAATATAAGACAACTGCGTTTTTAAGTTTTTCTCTGACGTCAGGATTTTTTAAAGGACTTTGAAATTTCAAAGATATTATTAGTTCACTTTATTATTTAAAAAAATTATGTAATGTTGGACAACTAAAGAGAAAATTGTGTAGAATAGAAAAATATTTTTTTTTGGTGAACAGTGGCGAATAAGTATTAAAAATATTCTTTTAAAATTTGATATTTGAACATCCTTCAAAATTCTCAATACTTATTTTTGAAAAAACTACATGTTAAAGATATGTATGTAAACACGACCACTTCTTCGAAATTCGTGCTTTTAACTTTATAAGCTTAAAATACTAAAAATAATTAAAACTTGTTTTTTAATACCTTCGTCCTTGTGACCCAAAAAATTTTTTTTTTAATTCTATAGAATTGTCTTTCATTTTTGAAATTTCAAAGTTCTTTTAAAGAAAATCTCGGCGTCATAGAAAGAAAATAAAAACGCAGTTTTACTGTATTTGTCTACTAATTTTGTGAATATATCGATATTTTCGTGTTTTCAATTTTTTTTGGTTTTTGTCACACGGTGTGATACGTGGTGAAATCTGTGCACCTCAATAGCTGCTTGTCTCTCTGTCAAGATCACAATGGTTTTATTCCGGTAATTGCGCTTGACGTTGGGATTCGCCCAGTTTTTTATAGCATATGTTTTTGTCTGGAAGATGGGCATTTATTTATTTTAACATAGGTTTCAAACATCTCAACGTCGATCTTTTATCCTTCGGTTCCTTCTTCAGTCAATGAACCCTCAGTGTAAGTACCATGTTGTCATATAGTATTGGTTTGCGCGTGTATATCCATCTTAGTAAGTATTTTTAGGGAGTAACAACGCCAACTTTTCCTGCCATGGACCTATGCGACATAAATAATATTGCAGCTTTCTTCGCGATTTCCTCCAAGTATGTTGGTCTAGCATGCCACCCAAAAATGTGTTTTCTTTTTATGCCCGAGCGCACAAGGTGCACAAGGGTATATTAATTTTGTTCACATAACGGTTGTTTGTAACAGCCAAAACGAATCGAGATAGATATAGACAAATGTATACATAAATGATCAGGATGAAAAAAGAAATCGATTAAGCCATGTCTGTCTGTCCGTCCGTCTGTCCGTCTGTCCGTCCGTCCGTGTACACGATAACTCGAGCAAAAATTGAGATATCTCAACGGTATGTAGGCTTCCCTTAATCCAAGGTAGGTTGGTATTGAAAATGGGCGAAATCGGACTTTAACCACGCCCACTTCCCATATAACGGTATTTTCCAGAAATACGAAAACTGCGATATTTTAGTAACTACTGAAGATAATTCACTCAAAATTGATATTTACAATAATTTTTAGACGAAAAATAAGAATATTATAAATTTTTGGAAAATGGGCGT
>NW_023485424.1:618-1427 GCF_013731165.1 Rhagoletis pomonella | reverse complement strand
GGTATTTAGTCGATGGCTAAATACTTTCAAACTAAATACTGTATAGTTTAGGAGAAATTTAGAGAATTGACACCTTTGTTTGAGATTTTGGGATTCTCGGAACTAATATCGGAATATTCTAGACTACGTCGGGACTATTTACGGATTTTTGGGACTTATTTCGGACTTCCGGGTCTGATTCGAGTTTTTTGGGACTTTCGAGATTCTCGGAACTAAAATCCGTATTTTGGGGACTAATTTCGGAATTTTTGTGACTTTCGGGATTTTTGGGACTCCGGGACTGTTTTTGGATTTTTGGGACTTTCGATACTATTTAGGGATTGTCGGGAGTAATTTCGGTATTTTTGGGACTTCCGGGTCTATTTCCAGATTTTTGGGACTTTCGGGACTATTTCGGGTTTCTCGAGAATAATTTCAGATTTTCGATGTATTTCCAGATTTTTGGGACTATTGGGACTTTGTTTTGGATTTTTGGGACTTTTGGGATTTATGGGATTAATTTAGGAACTATGGGACTTTCCAAACTATTTAAGGATTTTTGGGACTATCGGGACTATTTCGTAATTGTCGGAACAGATTTCGGTATTTTTGGGACTAATTTTGGAATTTTTGGGGCTTTCGGGAGCTTATCGATTTTTTGAGTCTTTTTTGGATTTTTGAGACTTTCTAGACCATTTCAGGGTTTTCAGGAGTATTTCGGGATTTTTTGAACTAATTTCGGATTTTTGGGACTTTCTTCATTCGTGGGATTAATTTAGGACTTTTGGGATTTTGAGAACTAATTTGTGGACTTTCGGGACCATTTCGAG
>NW_023485424.1:0-518 GCF_013731165.1 Rhagoletis pomonella | reverse complement strand
GATTTTTGGGGCTTTCGGGAGTATATCGATTTTTTTGGGACTAATTTTGGATTTTTGGAACTTTCGGGATCATTTCGGGAATTTCAGGAGTATTTCGAGATTTTTGGTAATAATTTCGGATTTTTGGGACTTTTGGGACTATTTCTCCATTTGTGGGACTTTCGGGATCATTGCGAGATTTTTGGGAATTATTTAGGAATTTTGGGACTTTGGGAACTAATTCGGGATTTTTGGGACTTATTTCGGATTTTTGGGACTTTCGGGACTATTTCGGGGTTCTTGGGTCTATTTTCGGGATTTTGAATCTTTCGGGAGTATTTCGATTTTTTTTGGGACTAGTTTTGGATTTTTGGAACTTTCGCGACCTTTTCGGGATTTACAGGAGTATTTCGAGATTTTTGGGACCTATTTTTGGAATTTTGGAATTTTCGGGACCATTTCTCTATTTGTGGAACATTCGGGATCATTGCAAGATTTTTGGGACTTATTTAGGAATTTTGGGACTTTGGGAACTAATT
>NW_023485423.1:0-1427 GCF_013731165.1 Rhagoletis pomonella | reverse complement strand
AGCTCAGTAGAATAAGAAGAAAAACAGGTGAAATTAATCCCCATTTGGGTCAAAAATATAAAATTTCATATTTTCTTCTAAACAAATTTTTTTTATAGTATATTCGTAATGAAATGAAATAAAATAAGATAAAGTATCTTTTTGAGAAAACAAAATGTGTATACTGAGAAATAATAAAAAACATTCAACTATATTATTAGGCAAAGAATTGTTAAAGAAGTAACACTGTTTCGCCTAAGTCAGTCAATATGGCGGAATTAGAGCGAGAAGTTGCCAACCGATAAAACCTTGTATTATTGAATCATGAGATAAACTAATAGTAGTCTCTCTCCCACCGCTCCCTTAGCAGTGGCACCGTGTTGCTTCTTTGCAAATTTACTTGAGAAAGTGTAGCTTTTATGTGATATAGAATTAAACGTTTTTGTAGAATATGTTTAATTGTATATGCATATAAAGCACACTTAACCCTTCGGTGGGCGCGCCGCGGCAAATTAGCCACAAAAATTGCAATTTGTGGTTTTCAAATACTAATTGTAGTAGCCGTCCACTGCCACTTGGTGACTTTGTAAGTTTTGAGATGCAGCATGGTTCACAGTTAGCTGTTACTTGCTGCGTTATATCGTTCAGTTGATATTTGAATTTGAAAGTTGGTGTCTCATATATGCGGCTGAATTGCCGCGTCTCGCCCTTGATTGCAAAAAAAAAGTTTTAATGTCGCAAAATTTTTTTTAAGACAGTTGGAAAAGTGAATTTTTGATAAGGGTCTAAAACAAAATTTTTATTTTTTAAGTATTTTGCCATCTGTAATTTCAAAATAATTTAAAAATAATACTAATGATATTCATTTACTTCGGTTTTAGAGAAAAAAGGATGTTTTTAGGTGATGTATTTTAGAACGAATTTCCGTCATCCTTTGTCAAATCTGGTTTGGAGACAAACCGGTTTCGGCGTTGTGTCATCTTCAGTGTAATTTTTTGTTATCTCAGAAACAAAAGGAGATGTTTTTAAAGTTATATAGAAGCGAACTAGCTACACAACAGAAATTGAAACCAGGAATATGTACCAGGAATAATAAGACAAAAATATGTTGTATTAATTGTAACAAAATGTTTGCAGAAAACATTGCAAGCATATTTTACAATGTCAACCTTTGAGATACACGTTGCGGCTAAATTGCTGCGGCGCGCCCTCTAGTGTAACTTTCAAAGCGCGCCCTCCGAAGGGTTAACTGATGAAAACAAAAATTGTTTTTAAATTCGATGTTTACATAAAACTCATAGTCGTTTTATGTTAATTTTGAGTCCTTTTGCAGTTTTATACCGCTAAATGGCACATAAATTACGTAATCCACGTAGATATCTTAATATTTCGTATATAATGCTAAATTTATTGCAAATACATTAAAATTTACAAACGGAATTTCACTA
>NW_023485422.1:0-1427 GCF_013731165.1 Rhagoletis pomonella | reverse complement strand
AGGTCTGGTATAATTGAATACGTACTCAATTTAACGGTTTACGATATACCCAAAAAAAGTTATATTATCAATTGAGTTGAAAAAGTATGACAAGTGAGAAGTTTGAGAAAGTTTTAGTTTGAAAATATTTCGAAGATGGTTAAACAAATTTTAAACCTACGGTTTTTGAATTGAGTTTTTTTGAAATAAATTCTCCTCAATGTAGAACCAAAAAATTACATAGACTCAGCGAAGCTGGTGAGGGCGATTTAGTTTTCAAATAATTCTACGCTAAAAAGCACAATCAGCACAATCACAATCAGCACAATCACAATCAGCACAATCCTTACTAATAATATAAATCCGAAAGTGAGTTTGTTTGTTTGCTACGCTTTCACGCTTTGACTATTCAACCGATCATCATGAAATTTTGTACACTGCTGATATTAGCCCAACTTAAAATACAGGATATATTTAATCTCGATTAGGCAAGAGGGCGTGGCACCTCCCATACAAACGGAATTTTCCATACTGCATTTCTCAGGAAATATTTTTGGTAGATTACAGGAACTTCCCTGTAGTCAAATGAACTAGTTGTAAACTACCCCACAACTAGTATGAATCGCATGCCCAACTAGTCAGCCAACTATCTTTTTTCCATGCTATCAACTGGTATTTTTAACATGGGGATGTCCTACGAAATGGCAATTGTCAGATTTCGGTCAGAAATATACCAGTCTCATACTAGCTCAGAATAGACAGAAAAATACTAGTCTAATTATGGACCAAAACCACTATTTGGGAGTCAAAAAATAAAATTAATTCATGAATATACAATAAAAAGCATTTAAATACACTTTTTTACTTTACATATTTTTATTTAGCAGCCTTAGATTTGCCAATAATTATTGTTAATTTTTTGAGTATTAATTAAAAGAAAAAAATAAATACATAGATATTTCAATTTCCAACATCCAATACTCCTCATTTTCAGAATATCAACGAATTTACTAAACTCAGTAAATTCAACAGACGACTTCTCGGTAACAAATAAAGATTTTTTAAAGCTTTAAAATGAATTTTGAAGCGGAGGAGTAGTGCAGCTCAAATGTGCTTAAAAACCGTGATTTTTGTACTTTTAGGTTAGAATATCCCGAAAACCTGACGTGATCTGGGATCAGATTCGAATTCAGCACGTCAAAGACCTTCGGAAAAGTATAGTCCGATTCTTGGTTAAAAAACCTTGTTGGCCTGTGTAATTCAAGCAGTTATTAAATATTCTTCATATTTGTCCATAGTTTGGCTTATTGATTGATAACAGAAATTAATCAAATAATTATATTAATCGTGTAATAAACCAAATAAAAAATAATTGAAAATGATCAAAAATAACAAAATAATAGGTCTGGTATAATTGAATACGTACTCAATTTAACGGTTTACGATAT
>NW_023485421.1:0-1427 GCF_013731165.1 Rhagoletis pomonella | reverse complement strand
ATTACGGTGACCATATTTATGGGGGCCGAATACGGGACAAAACATAATTTTGCTATTTTTTCCACACAAGCTTATAGATCTTAAAACGTCCTTCAATGATTAGATACCTTGCAATCCTTTAAGTCGTGTGTCAAAACGTAAGCGTCTTCATAGTCCACCTAATGAAAGGATAATCATTCCACGTCAGAACAATCTTCCGACTGACTTAATTACCCTTTCTTCCCATGTCCTTCTTTTTGATGCAGAAATTCCTCTACAGCATCAAAAAGAAAATTTGTTGAAAACAAGTAAGAAAGCCTAAGTTCGGGCAGAGCCGAACATTAAATACCCGGCGCACGTATTAAATATATGTTTTTCGCCTTACCGAAAGCTACGGCTATATGGTAAGCCGGGGCGTATCAATTTTGAGTAAATTAGAGTCCTTAGATTTCGAAATTTTGAAGTTTCAAGCAGTTCTGAAATTTACCGTTATATGAGAAGCGGCCGTTATTTTAGTCCGATTTCAATAATTTTCAACGGTTTGCTTATATGTGGCAAGCACAATAACCACACCGAGTTTGGTACAAATTGGTAGAACGGTTACTGAGATACATATATGTGATCATAAGTGGGCGGTGCCACGCCCATTTTCAAAAATTTATCACAAACGTATTTCTTGGTAAAGAATTGTTGCAAGCATCAATTTTGAATAAATTAGCTTCAATATTTACTGATTTATCGAAGATTTTGTATTTCTCTAAATTACCGTTATATGGGATGTGGGCGTGGTTATCGTCCGATTTTAAAAATTTTAGGCGATTTTGTATGCTGTACCAGGGCCGACAACTGTGCCAAGTTTGGTAGAAATTGGTACAGCGGTTACCAAGATATACACATGTAACCATAAGTGGGCGTGGCTACGCCCATTTTCCAAAAATGTATAATATTATTATTTTTTGTCAAAAAATTATTGTAAATACCAATTTTGAGTGATTTATCTTCAGTAGTTACTAAAATATCGCAGTTTTCGTATTTCTGGAAATCACCGTTATATGGGAAGTGGGCGTGGTTACAGTCCGATTTCGCCCATTTTCAATAGCAACCTACCTTGGATTAAGGGAAGCCTACATACCAAATTTCGTTGAGATATCTCAATGTTTGCTCGAGTTATCGTGTACACGGACAGACGGACAGACGGACAGACGGACAGACGGACAGACGGACAGACGGACGGACAGACAGACATGGCTTAATCGATTTCTTTTTTCATCCTGATCATTTATGTATACATTTGTCTATATCTATCTCGATTCGTTTTGGCTGTTACAAACAACCGTTATGTGAACAAAATTAATATACCCTTGTGCACAAGTGCGCTCGGGTATAAATATGTCGCCACATTTTTTAGGGCTCGATATGGTATGATTACGGTGACCATATTTATGGGG
>NW_023485420.1:0-1427 GCF_013731165.1 Rhagoletis pomonella | reverse complement strand
AAGTCCGAAAGGATTCCTAGATGGGTAAGAAATATGAGTTTCAAAAACAAAAAATGTGTGAGTATTTTAGGAGTTATATATGATCCAAATTATGAGCCAGCACCTTGTGCCAATAGAAAAACAAAAAAGATTCGAAATTTATATCTAAACTTGTTTATACAGAAATTGAAAATTATTAGAAAACAAAAATAAACAAAAATTAGCTGCAGCTGCTGCTGTTAAATGCTTGTTGGAATGTACATATATATGTATGCAGGTTAGTATGTATGCTATTTGAAAGAAATTTTTGCTGAATGCTTTTGCAAATATAGTGCCTTCAATAATACTCAAAGTACAACCTAAAATAAGAGTACGAATGTAATAATTTATGAGGCCGATAAGAGCCTCGAAAATAGTCTGAAATGATTCATATATGTGGCCAAAAATTGTTTTAAAGAGTCCAAAATGAGCCGTATAGGAGGCCAATAAGAATCCGATATGACTCATATTGGGGCTTATTTGATGTATGAATTTAAGCTCATATAAGTCGACCTTCGGAGAAAGGGAAACACCCTCATATCGGACTCTTAAATGAGCTCATTATGAGCGTGAAGGCTCCGAAATAGGACTCCTTAAAGACTCATTTATGACTCCAAATCTTTGCTGGGAGCAGTAAAAAATCTGCTTTGATTTTTTCCAATTTACATATTTGGACTTTAATCTTCCAAAGTTTGTATATTTTTTCATATTCATATTCACCAACAATTTGTTTCTCATCACTCGACCCGTTTCCAAGTATTTATTCAGGAATAATAAATAAAATTGAATGTAGATCAGAGCCATGGGCGCAGCCAGAATGATATTAAAGGGTGGGAGCTCGAAACTATTAAGTAGTTCGGGCATGGGATTTTTCCTTCGAAAGTTCCTTTTTTTATGGTTTTCTACAAAGGAGAGTATGCTTTAAAAAATTTCGGTAGGCATCCATTATAATCCACCATATCTCTTATTTCTTGGGGTTTATGAATTCTGGCATTATCCTTAACTAAAAATGAAATCATGGGCGTAGCCAGGTTGGGGGAGTACCCGAGCGCCATTTCTTGCAACTGTCCGATGGGCGTAGCCTGAATGAAATTTATAAGTCCAAAGAAATAAATATGGTGGATAATAATGGGTGCTTACCGAAATTTTTGGAAAGCATACTCTTCTATTTTAAACCCCATAGAAAAGGCATCTTCCAAGGTAAAATTCCATACCCGATCATTATTAAGTGACACAATTACTGAGCGCAACATACATAGTTAGTATAATTGAAGAAAGTATCGCACTAATTAGTCAAAATGACTGTGCAAACTATGTTATGGACGTGTTTATCCAAATTCCGAAAGCGGCGAATGGACAAGCTCTTCATTAATTTTATAAACTACGACTTACCCTGGCATTCAGTAAGC
>NW_023485419.1:0-1427 GCF_013731165.1 Rhagoletis pomonella | reverse complement strand
TTTGTCGTTTGATTGTGATAAGGAAGCTTCTTAATTTTTTGAATTTTAACCATGGTGATTATTGTTTGTTTAAATTTCAAAGTGGTACATAAAGAAACCGGGTTTGCTTTTCTATTATATTATTATCCGTTTCTTCTAAAAATTATTGAAAATTGAAAAAAAATGCAAACAAATTTTTTTTTTTTCAAAATTAACTAGCTCATCTTAGAATGGCAAAAAAACGGCAAATTTTGACATAAAGCCTAGTCGTTTGTCTTTGAGTTTGGAGGGGTGCTTCGCTAACTTTATATAAAGTTGGCAAAACACCTTATATCCAAAAAAATACCAGAGCGACAACATTATTTTTTCCACAACTAATTAACGGCAAAAAAACGGCAAATTCATGGGTATATGCGACATTTTTTGCTTGATGTTGTTTCGCTAACTTTATACACATCTGATTTAAATCAGCGATGGCAGATAGAGCTTTTACTCTTCACGTGCCTATATAAAATGTATAGATAGCTTAAAAGAGATTTGCCCGCAGGCAAGGCGGTGCCCATCACCGATTTAAAGAAGTAGCGTGTCGTCCATTTCCGCTGTAGCGTACGTAGCGCATAGGGCGACATCTACCTCTCAACCGTAGATGTAAATGTCGCCCTGTGAACTACACTTTTTTATAGGAACTTTGCAAAGCAAAGGTTTTATAGCTAAAATGGTGTCTGGACACACAACATTGCAAGTTGATGAAAGCGTTGTAAAATACGCAAGTACTTACAGTACTACATGTATACAGAGAGTAGATTTGCTACTCCCTTTTGGCAGCAGCAAATATCTCTCGTACGCGATGAGAGCAAGTAGTTTGCTTACTTTGGTGGAGTAATAGCAAGTAGGTAATGTATTTGCTCTCTCAACTCCAAGTAGTGTATTTATGCGGAAAAAGAGTAATAATGTGTTGTGAGTAGAGTACAATGCAAGGAGTACTTACTGAACTTAATGCGGCAAATATAATTGCGCTGGCCTTTAATACATACATACATACATATGTATCTTTGTACATACTTATGTACATAAATGTAGTATGTACATATGTATATGCATAGCTTACATACAACACAGCAGAGCGATTCATGAAGCATCGCAGCAGCCTTAACCGATATACTTTTTATTGAAGTATTCGCTGACAGTAAAAAACATGTGTTTCGCGACCTTGACTTTGCCTGCTCAAATATTAGGTGTATATAGTAACTTTTCCAGTAAAAAATTGAAGCGAGAGCGTAAAAGCCAAATAGAGCGTAAAATTGAGAAGAAGAGAAAACTAGCAGAGAAAGTTATTGAACACAAAACTATTAAAAACTAGCAGGTGAACTATTTTGACATTCTGCTGTAAACATTTTACAATATATAAATCAGTTTTAAACTGTTTGCTTTACACACAAGCACTTAAA
>NW_023485418.1:0-1427 GCF_013731165.1 Rhagoletis pomonella | reverse complement strand
TTTCCAACTCACTTCCAGCGCTCTCACAGGTATTCGTATTATATGCCGTTGTACTGCAGCTCGTTTCCTATGGTTTTTTGGTAATAAATTTCTATAGCCGGAAATTTATTCGCCCACAAATGTTTGGTTGTGTATTAAATACTACTGAAGCCGGCGTAAGCAAGCAGCAGGCAACAATAAGTTGTGAAAAGAGGGGTGGGGGAAAACAGTGAAAAATGCTGCAAGAAAAAGGCATTGCATGTAATACGGCTGCGGCGCGTCGACATACAGCAGAAAGCAGTATAATGTGGAAAGGCGCAAAAAATGGGTGGAAACAAAATCAAAGCATACTTTATAGCGCGTGAGACTGTGCTTAAGCTCGAACACTTCAATGTGGGCTTGGGTTTTTTTTTTGTTGTGTTGTGTACCTTAGCGCCCATTTGAGGTTGCAGCTTTGGAAATTTTTCTCTGCATTTTTAACTCTTCCAAACCATGAAAAAGTGCATTTTTGCGGCTTAACTGGGAACTTGCAAGGGCACACTCCACACTCTGCCCCTCACAGCTTTACTTATTCAACTTTGAGCGAGTACTTTTTGGGTACTTTTTCCAGCCTGCGGGCGTTAAGTTTTGAAGTTCAAGGATAATTTAAAATGCAAGCAGGCTGATAAGTTAGCTTTAATACAAGCCAGTCGCAGCTTTATTTGTTTTTATTTTTATTTTTGTTGGCACATTTTTGGGCGATTTGAATAATTTTTTTGCACAATTTCTTTGCATATTTTTCAGGTCAAACGCTTAACTATGGGCCTCTTGCGTACGAATGAGGAATCGCGCCCTCTGGTTGGTATCGCGACGACCACAAATACGACAAACACAAACTTGCTGAACAACTCTAAGCTCGAAAGTTCAACGAGCAATAAAATCTACTCCAATGGTTACATTAATGAGGAAGCCTTTGAGCCGGAAAAGATTATTGCAAGCAAATTTGGTGATTCATGTCGACAATCGTTGACGGCCATACCAATGTTGGACACTGTGAACCTGAACGACAACAGCGAGTTCAATTTGAAGAAACGTTATTTGCGCGAGACGAGTAGTGGTGAGTGATATTTGTAATGTCATTTTATGCAGATGAATTTTTCAGCAACTCTTTACTGTACTTAGCACCCAAAATTTTTTTTTTTGCTTTTGAGAAGAGACACATAAGAGCATAAAATTGCACAGCCACACAAAAAAAAATTTGTGTTCTGACCCAAAGGTCTCACTATGTGTACTTTATGTTTTTGGGGTCGTTGAATCCGAATCCGAGGTCCATTTAACCCCATCAGTTCAGGGTTTTAATATAACCCCAGAAAACCAATATGGCGGACACCTTTTGGAAAAATTCATCGGATTCGCTTGAAACTCGTTACTCGGGGGTTTTCGGGGTCGCTAATTACGAATATGATATT
>NW_023485417.1:0-1427 GCF_013731165.1 Rhagoletis pomonella | reverse complement strand
AATTTAATCGGATCCAAGCGCCTTGGCTTGGAGAATGGCAGATTTCCGTCAGTAAAAAGTCTGTGAACGGTAGAATGTTTAACCGGTTTCGAATAATCTGGTTCAGCAACCAAAGAAGGAAACTCCTTCAACAATCTTGTATGCTGGTTCTCTACTACGAAAATTTTTGGAATTGAAATGCTACAAACACATGAAACCGTGTTAACCGAAAGATTTGTTACTGGATCAATTAAACGTTTGCATTTTATGTCAATTCTATATGGACTTCTAAAACAATTCCTATTATATGATCTATATCTAGAATTCTGATTAATTTGTTGCTTAATAGAATTTAATTCAAAGGAAAGTTTTTGAAAATTTTCGCACATAAGATTCGTCGTTTTAACTAAATTCTCAATAATTGTGTCTTGTGATTTAGAATTTTGAGAACTATTCATAACTGATATCTCAGTTTTATTAATCACTTCCCAAATATTATCAGCTAATTTCACCAATTCATTTATATCATTGGTACTTGAACTAGCTAATATCACACTAAGGTTTTTTGGCAAATTTCTCAGCCAAAGTTTCTTTAAAATATCCTGACTTAAATTGGAACCTGCAACCGACCGATAAAATTCAGAGGGTTTACGATCACCCATCTCTGAATCTGACAAAATTTTATCTAATTTCTTATTTTCGCTTAAAGAATGCCTTTCAATTAAAACTTTCTTTAATTCTGAAAACTTGTTATGCGGAGGATTTGGAATCAAATCTAATATTGTAACTATTACTTCTTGGTTTTTGGCGGACCTTGTATATTATAGTTGCGATGAAAAAATGGTGAAATACACAATTGAGTATTATTACTGTGAATCTTTTGGAGAGAAACAGAGTTTTCCGATAGAAAAATATTGATTTTTAAGAATTTTATACCATTTATACGAAAGTTTTTTTTCCCATATAAAATACATGGAAAACTTTGAGCGCTTTGAAGTCCCTGTAAATAGTTTTTGATTTTAAAATAAAAAAGTAGAGATACATTTTTTTCGGTATAGAACAATCGTTGGGGGTGAGAGCATAAAAATTTCAACTTTACTTTTTCACATGCATTTCTGGACCACCCTAATGTGCATACATATATACATCATTGATTTGCTGTTGTTTGTGCATGCCACTACAACGTTGGAAAATTGGAATTAGGCTAGACACAGGCAGGATTCTCATAAAAAGCACGGAACCCTTTAAGCTCCAGGAAGTTATCTACTGTTTAATAAAAAAATATTATATAGAATATCGCAAACGTTAGTAGGTCGTTTGTAGGTCTATGATAGATAAAAATTAACGTTTGATAGATCTTCCTATTCCTACAATAAGAAACATAAAAAAGTTCAATATTTCTACGGAAGTTAGCCCCCTGTTTTTTTAATTTTGCCGATAGAATGTTG
>NW_023485416.1:0-1427 GCF_013731165.1 Rhagoletis pomonella | reverse complement strand
TTCTGACAATGTATTTGAAGTTTTCTTTTGGACAGATTCGAAAGTGGTTTTGCATTAGCTGAAGATGCATTCTGTTACACTTTCGGCATTCGTTGGCAACCGGACTTCGGGAATCCAGGATTCAACTGCTGGCGTCCATTGGAGGCATGTGCCAACACTTAGCAATCCAGCAGACCTAGTCTCCAGAGGATGAACTTTGGAAAAACTCGTCAAATCAATATGATATACAAGACCGTCCTTCTTATACGAAGACGTAGAAAAATGGCCAAAAACAAATGCAATGACATCGACATGGAGGTTGTAGAAATGGAGAAGCATTTGTATTTCTCTTGGTGTTAGTAAATTGTATTTTGAATTTGAAGCAAATCGGACCATAAATGAAGTTTTTCGGAATAACTCCACTCCTACTCCACCTACTGAAAAGCAAACAAAATGCGCACCTCCCCTTTGAAATACCTGTCGAACAAAAGACGAATCATTCAAGTCGGTTGAGAAACCTAGGAGCAGTAGGGAGGAATAGATTTGTATGGGATTTCGTTAGCGTATTAAAGCATCTACATACCTGTGCGATTCCGTCGGAGCGGATCCGCACCGTTTTTGATGCTACAGAGTTGACTACTTCGAAAACGCAAGAACGCACACATCTGTGCCACTCTAACGCCGTGAAAAATTTTATTTTATAAACAAACAAAAAATTTTGTTCTTAGCTTTTCCGCAATAAACATGTTTCGTTTTCTTACGTTAATTTTTGTTTTAACTCTACAAAATCCGTTCACTGACCTTTCTAGTTCTCAAAACGCGGCATTCAGCGATTTCGGCAAGACGAAAAGAACTGTGAATGTTCGAATAAATCGCTTCAGCAAATCGCTTAAGTGTGTCGTTCCTCATCTAAAACTATGGTCGACATTGTTGTAATTTTTGTCGGGACAGATTCGCACCTACAGAATCGCATAGGTGTGTGGATGCCTTTAATATATAGATAGTAGATGGTGAAACCAAAGCAGGCATTCATAGGCTTGTACGGAAATTGGAATAACTCGGCTCTGAAGCCACCTATCATTTTTTTGCAGGTGTATTTCTCTTGTCGTTAGTAATATGTATTTTGAATTTGAAGCAAATCGGACCATAAATAAAGTTTTTCGGAATAACTCCACTCCTGCTCCACCTACTGAAAAACAAACAAAATGCGCACCTCCCCTTTGAAATACCTTTAGAACAAAAGAAGAAACATAGGAGCAGTAGGGAGGAATATATTTGTATGGGATTTCGTTAGCTTATTAATATATAGACTAGTGAACCCGCATGGCGTCAAAACGCCAACATTTAATTAAATTTTTTTAAACAATTTAATTTTAAAAAATTAAAATTTTTTTTATTCACAAACCTCTTAAAATATTCCTAATGATTAATCTAAACCATTTCTCAGT
>NW_023485415.1:0-1427 GCF_013731165.1 Rhagoletis pomonella | reverse complement strand
TTGGAATCGAGTACCAGAACCCTTGTATCGTATCGACAAAATATTAAAAATATTAGAAAAAAATGAAATCGTCAAAATTTAAAACTCTGGGAATTGGGCAATACCATTTGTATAAAACTTTTTGTAGTAATATTTGAAATATTTAAAGTTAATTTTCCAAATTCCAAAATGTAAAAATCTGTCCCGTTTTTTTTTTTTTATCAGCCGAAGTATCTGACGTGACGCTACCCTGCAAAAATCGTTGGACCATGTAGTCTATTTGTGGTATATTGGAGTACTTACAAAAGTCTTCCTCTGTCATGCCAACTTATTGTTTGTTACCCGATCACTGCTCCTGTTTTAACGAAATGTGATTGAAGTTGAGCATTTGAAAGCACATTCGCATGTCTGGCTGTAGCTGAACGTGTCCCTGCAAAAATCGCGGCTACCCCATGCATAGGGATGTTCCGATATAAGTAAATACGAGTATGTACTCGATACTTTTGTTTCAATACCAACTACTTTTTTTACTTGAATCGTTTTATCGATACCTACTTGGTATCGAAATAAAAGTACTTGTATCGAATCGATTTGAGGAAGTGCCATATCTTTCGGTCATATTTTTTCTAATAATTGCTTCGTTTTTATGAAAAATAATTGCTTTAAGCAATGGCACCGCCAAAATCTAAAGTGGGGATATATTTTTACAAAGTGCAAGCAATGCTTTGTAGCCGTAACGTTTTGTGGGAACCTTTCAAAGGTTTAATTTTTTGTCTAAGTAATCGTATTACTTCTAATGTTACTAATGATCAAATAAACATATCGATACCTCAACTGAAAATATTTGAGATAGGGCGTTTTGAATCGGCAGCTGAGATAGGGGGTTTTTGTACCGAATTCTGAGGGAGGGTAGTCTTGAAAAGTTTTCTGATATAAGGCGTTTTCAATCAAATTCTGGAATAAGGTTCTTTTGAAAAGTTTTCTCAGATAGGGCGTTTTCAAACTGGCTGCCGATATAGGTCGATCTACCACTCAGGTATCGCAAAATGTCACAGATAACGCCTGAAAATTACTTTCGCTTTGTTGCATATAAAAGCATGAAAAGTTATCGATATAAGTAGGTATCGATACATTCGGTTCACTCATATAAGTAGTATCGAAATAGCGCTTTGAGTAAACTCATTTGAGTAGGATCGGTACTTTGATGGTATCGGAACGTCCCTACCCATGCATGCGTGTAAAGAGTATTCCCTAAGGACCAAGGAGTACTCCAAAATTAACCACAATTCATATAAAAAATATGATCCAATTAACATTGCGATGTCCTAGGGCAGGGCCATATACTCCATCCCTGCATTACATCAGAGTAGCACAAAACTACTCCAACATATTAACAATGGCATTGTTGTTATATTTTTTCGTTTGTACACGCTTTTATTCTTCACTTC
>NW_023485414.1:0-1428 GCF_013731165.1 Rhagoletis pomonella | reverse complement strand
TATTTGCATTTAGTGTTTGTTAAGGAGTAAACTATATTTTTATAAACAAATAATTCAAATTAAAATATAATAAAATAAATAGTCAAATCTAGTCAATATGTGAGTGTCGTAAAGTTATGATATTTAAGAACATCTCTTTCTTAATTAACGATGACACGGTTTCTATATGAAGCTGATTTCGACATTTTGTTTTAATAAAATTTAGTATCGAAAATGTTTTTTCAAAACTTGCCTAGGAATGTGATATAATGATTCGTTCAAAACCTTTTTTCAAAACTTCTAAAGGCAAAAACGAGAAGGCGAAGACAAAAAGAGAACAAAAAAATTTCCCGCAGTAAACTTTCAGATTTTTAAAACGGTTAATTAAATTACTATTAATTTTTTAAATTTAAATAAAGCATGAAGACCCCATGGAATAAACTAGAAGATAAAAAATATATAACGGTAAAACTGGCACATACATAAATATATGAAAGAATGCACTCAGGCGACGCCTCTAGCCATTGTGTGTCACAGGTTTAAGTTATCGATAGAAATTTTTTTTCATCCCCCCACAAAGCCAAATCCTGGCTACGCCACAAGTTTGTTGTAATTCATTCTGTCATTTACTACCATTATGCGTAGGCCAATTCATGAAACCATTTCATACTTTTGAGTAGAAACGGAATGAATGAACACCATTTCATGATTACAAATTCGTTTAAAATAAAAATAAGCGAAATCGGCCCAATTTCATACAACCCTGCCTGAGATGAAAATTTTCTCCACGATAAGGCTAGTAACAGATTTTGGGTCGCTTAGTAAAAATGGAAACATATATACAAGAAAACAAGGAAAATAGCAAAATCGGCTAAAAACGGCTAATTTTTTTCTGCAAAACGGCTAACAAATCGGCTGCCGGCTAAATCGAAATTTCTCCGGCTGTTTGCTATCGCAACCGGCTAAATCTAGCCGGAAAACGGCTAAAATGGCAACACTGACGAGAACGCAAAATTTGCAAAAACTTACAACATTCAAAACAGCTGATTAATGCACAGTTGCCACTGGTGATTAATTTGGCAATTTATTTTCTGCTTGGTACATTTTCCCCAGATTTGGCATTTTATACAATTTAATAGTTTTGGATAAGAAAAACCTTTTTAAAATACAAATTAATTATATCGGAATGAATAACTTATTTTTCTCATAATTATTTGTGATATCACATGATGACCAGTGTTGCCGCGCCGTCTCAAGAAAATGTATCCCTGACCAAGCCAAAAATGTATCCAAATGTATCCAATTTTCTTTTTTTACATATACATCTCATAACTTGTAAGAAAACCAAACTTTTTCATGAAAAAGACATAATTTAACCCATGCTAAGGACTTGGAATACATGTGCATAAAATCAAACATTTGTAATTTCAATTTATAAAGTACATTTTT
>NW_023485413.1:0-1428 GCF_013731165.1 Rhagoletis pomonella | reverse complement strand
ATTATATTTTGCAAATTTATTTTGCAAAATATGCTGATTAAATAAATTAAATAAATAAATAAATAAATAACCTTCACTATAAAAAATAGTCATGTTCAACATTTTATAGAAACAACACTAAAACTGATTTATTTACAAACAAGTTAAAATTGAAGCAAATGTTCAAGTATCGTTATCTCGAAAACTGGAGCCAATCTGACAAAATTTAGAGTGCCCCAATTAAGTGAGATCAACTTTCAAAACCTTTGCCAATGTTTTCAACTTGCACAGTGTAATAAATAAAAGGAACAATAATAAAAAGCATATCTATATGTGATACATTTTTATTTATTAGTTATTTTTTATTATAATAGTTTGCTTACCGATGAATTTGGCCTAATTTTTCTCAATAAAAACTTGAAACAATTTTATCGGTAGGCTTCTCAACGACAAAATATTCGTAGCTAGGTTATCGACAAATTTCGTTAGACAACTGTCAAAGCTACGAAACTTGTCGGAATCGTTAACGATACGAATATTGTTGTTAAGAAAAATGGGAATCGCACTACATATCTAGACTAGGTTGATATCTAGAATTTGCCACAAATAGCTTTGCTACACTATCGCCAGCAGCTTTAACAATTTTATAGTGGTTTTACGTTCTTTGGCAAATTACGCTGTTAGCCATAAATCTTACTATTTTTTGACCGCCTTTGAATCAAGACCCCTGGACCATATGGGGAATTCATTTATATATTAAATTGCGTTGTCATCGTGATTGGAACTTTCAAGTCTCTAACTTGTCGGGAAGTTAGTTTAAAATGACCAAGTTAAATAAAAGCTTAAAAAGTGTCTATGAAAGTTGCCAAATATGTAGTATTTATCTGAAAGTACATTTATTTTGGAATAAATTGATACCTCAGCTAATGCACCTACATAAAAATTGTCGAAGTTAAGCAATTTAAACAAAAATGCGGTCTTGAATTTAAATTCTGTATGTACAGGACCTTCAGGCTAAAGAATTCATAAATATTTACTGAAAATTTATTTTGTAATGATTATGCCTGAATACCTGACGGATTTCCAAAAAATCCTCTCGGTTCGTATAACTATTGTCAAATAAATGCTCAAGATGACCAAATTACAGTACAATTACCTTTATTGTTCTTTAAAGCAATCGCAACGCTTTAAAAAACTTGCTAACAAAACTGAGCTCTGTTTTACATCTGAAGTTGTAGCTTGCTGATTCGCATCTGAACTTCTGGTGCGCTGTAGCAGCGGCCTTATATACCTGCACTCGCACTCATGGCAACTCTACAACGTTCTGCCGTCTATCACGCATTCTCTCGCTGTTCGCAGTATTCCTCCACTTGCCGTTTCTTGCTGACGAATATTCTACGTTGTTGTTGTTGTTGTAGCGGCACTACTAAGCCCCGCCTGTTTCGGGTC
>NW_023485412.1:0-1428 GCF_013731165.1 Rhagoletis pomonella | reverse complement strand
AAAACAAATTCTATGGGACTGAGAAGTATTATTTTCTACTTTTTAGTTCATTTATAAAAGCGTTGTATATTAAAAAGTTTTTTTTATATTATTTATTCGTTATATTTTATGTATAATTATAAATATATGTCTCAATATATTATAGAATATTCAGAATGATTCGTCGGCAGAAAGTTCTCACTGCTATCGAGCTGCAAGCTATTTTAGATAGTTGGTCTGATGGAGATAGTGATGGAGAGGATAACTTTGTCCAACACGCAGACGCCGTTGATATTATCATAACGCCACCCGATGTCGTCGATATTCTGAGTGACAATGAGGAATTGGACGACAATATTCAATTGTTGCGCGATGACCCGGAGCTGCCTCATGAGATTGCAGGGCAATTTGAAATTCAATGCGTTTACGATGACAGCAACGAGCACTTGCCATCGGGTTGTGATGGTGATACCGTAAATGAACCCGATTTTGAACAAGAAGAAGAAGATGATACACCGGTGGCCTCGACATCTAGTGGTCGTGGTCGCAAATCAACGCATAAATCAAGTAAGCCACCAGCGACCCAGAATCGAAGAGGGCATGAAACCAAAATGGGTCGGTCGCAAAATTATCAATTCACTAAGATTCCATTCGATGATTCGGCCACTTCACACAAAGCGTTGTATGAGAAAATTGGTGACATGAATCCAGTGCAGCTTTGGGAAATGTTCATCGATGAGGAGGTGTTTAACCTGTTGGTTACTTCAACCAACCAATATGCTGCGACCAAAAATTGTCCTTCGTTCATAACATCAATTAGCGAAATGAAAACGTTTTTGGGCGTGTTGTATATAACCGGTTACCATACATTGCAGCAAATACATAGTTATTGGTCAAATCGGGAATCATTAGGATGCGCGCTAATAAAAGAATGTATTTCAAGAGACAGATTCAAACGAACCAAACAGTTCTTTCACGTGTGTGACAACTCAGCATTGGATATGAAAAACAAATTTGCAAAAGTCGCACCATTGAATGACTTATTGAACAAAAAATTTCTTAAATTTGGTGTTTTCTCTCACAACCTTTCCATTGATGAACAAATGATTGCCTACTACGGCCGACATTCGTGCAAAATGTTCATCAAGGGAAAACCAATTCGTTTCGGGTACAAGTATTGGTGTTTGGCTTCGTCAGAAGGCTACTTGTATCAACTACTTCCATACGCTGGTGCATCAGAACAGGAGGACCCAGGATTCGAACTGGGAGAACGTGTTGTGCTACCACTTCTTTCACATCTGGAGGCCCGCGCCAAGCACACGGTTACGTTTGACAACTTTTTTACAAGTCACAAACTTATGACTCGTTTGTCGAACGATGGATTCTTCGCTTTGGGAACTGTTCGTGATAATCGGACCAATCATGCCCCATTAATGGACATCAAGGAAA
>NW_023485411.1:0-1428 GCF_013731165.1 Rhagoletis pomonella | reverse complement strand
GGCGTCCATACATATGTACATATGGATACGGAAAAAGTTGTTATGATTAAGGCAAATTTCTCAACCCCTACGCTAGGCAATCGACTAAGTAAAAGGTTTCGTTTGCTTTGAGGTCTCCTGTACATCTATAGATGTGACTAAAAGGATCTCCACTCGCCGGCAACCTGGAAATAGCTACCCGGATTCACAGCTTGCCACAAAGCTAGGAGTTGCATTTGCTAACACCACAGCAAGCTGAAAACACCCCTGCAGTACGGGGGAGCGACTACAGGACTGATGAATCGGTAGCTACCTGATAAACACCGTCAATTACCGACCGACTACTTGCAGTGTATTTCATCGATTACTTTTACAAGGCAATGTCCTAGGCGGTAGTCACCATCGGTTCTCTCTGCACTACCGGGAGTTACTAAAGTAGTCACTTGCGTGGTTTATGGGCGCCCTCTGTCGTAGTTTTTCGCTATTCTGCTTCCTACTGGTTCGACTCTGCACTACCATGTGCATTACCACGGGTTAATAGATTAGCGACTTAGCTAGGAGTCGGTGCAGTAGCGGTTCAAAAGTAGCGATTGACTCCAGTAGTACTGGAGGGACACCATCACCTACCCATACACACTAGAAGCAGATACATTATCACACACCTACACCAGCACCCCCGGTAGAGCACGCTGGAGTTAAGTGGTACACACCACGAAGAGGGAAACAACGAAAGCACAGCAAATAGTAGCGAAAAAGCTGCAGAGAAAGATGCTTTTGAGCTCTTAGGCCCCTCCTAGGCGCAGCATTCACCAGCCAATGAGGGACATAGTAAATGAGGTAGTGTGGCTCTACGAGAAGGCAAATATAGCAAATGGAAGAAAGATAATTAGATCTGTTGTGAAGGATTGTAAGCTTACGCAGACCACTTCTCCTTTTAAGAAAGGGAGTCAAACTGGTAAACGAGGGCTAGAAGATACATCCGGAATTGTGGTGAACTCGCAAAGCGAAAGGAGAGCACTATTACAAAAAAAATGTTGAAAAAGAGGTAATTGTTGCATCTTATAGCGAAACTTTGGCAAACGCAAATCAATTGCAACCTAGTGAATGGGTTACACAAACGAGGAAGAAGGCAAAAAAAACCAAGACCCAAACCAGTTAAGCCAAACGCTATCATTATAAAGAAAGTCAATGAGGAAGGCATGTCTTATAGCGACATTCTAAGGACTGTAAAAGGCTCTGCTGATTTAAACAAGCTCGGAGAACAAGTAAAAAGAGTGCGCAAAACGACCAAAGGTGAAATACTACTTGAGCTTAAGCACGCGTATGATGAAAATACGCAGTTTTGCAAGGCAGGCGTACAAAAGATACTGGGAAATGTGGCGACGATAAAGGCTCTGTCCAATTGACCACGCTTGAGATACATGATATGGATGAGATCACGACCAAGGA
>NW_023485410.1:681-1428 GCF_013731165.1 Rhagoletis pomonella | reverse complement strand
CCATGCTGATTTCAACCATATGAAGATTATTTGGCGCAAATAAAAACTAAAACCAGTAAAAAAGGTTCAAGTTTAACTTTTATATTTATAATATCTCGGAAACTATTTGACCGATCACAAACGTATTGATGCTAATTTAAAGATAATTTAAATACATTTTACGCCATTAAAAAAAAAGAAAAAATATATATATATATATATTTTGATTATTAGGTGTTTCAGGCTTAAAAATATAAATGAAAGGAAACAATTATGTCCACCAAGAGAAATATCCCCTAATTACCTTTATTTTGACGTCATTAGTTTTTTAATAGGTCATATTGTTCAAAAGATAATAATATTTAAAAAAATTTTAAAATTTAACTTTAACCATTGATATGTCCTTTATTTTTTTCTTTAGCCAAATAATTTTTGTAGGGTTGAAATCAGCACAAAAAGTTCTATCGAGTCACATTTTTGTTTTTGCATAGCTAGAATAATGATATTCTACACTTGTGTGGACGGAACGACCTGGGACTATTTCTGATTAAATCCTGCAGTACGGGAACAGACTAACTGTCGGCAAATTGGTTGCAGGTTTGGATTAGCAAAGACACAAACCAAATTCGATCAAAACGGGTTGCATTGCATTTGGTTTGTGTCTTTGAAAATCCAAACCTGCAACCAATTTGCCGTTAGTCTGATCCCGTACTGCAAGATTTTATTTGGCGAAAGTTGAAAAGAAAGAAGATATCAACGGTTAAAGTT
>NW_023485410.1:0-581 GCF_013731165.1 Rhagoletis pomonella | reverse complement strand
CTTGGTGTGCATAATTTGTTTCCTTTCTTTATAGTTTTAAGCCAGAAATACCTAATAACCAAAAAATATATAAATATATTTTTTTTAAATGGCGTTTATTTAAAATTGTATACGTCGCGTAAAACGTACCTAAATTATCTTTAAATTAGCATCAATAAGTTTGTAATCGGTCAAATAGTTCCCGAGATATTATAAATAAAAGAAAAATATAAAAGTTTAACTTTAACCTCTTTTATGGGCTTTAGTTTTCTTTGCACCAAATAATCTTGGTATGGTTAAAATCAGCATGAAAAGTTCTATTTAGCTACGTTTATTATTTCTTTATGGCCAAACGGTTGGTATTCTGCAACACGCCTACTGCGGACTATTTCTGTCTAAATCCTTGAGTACGGGAACAGGCCAAGGGCCGGTTGTTCAATGTCTGATTAGCACAAATCGGAGGTAGAAGCTCCGGTTAAGCACAACTACTGCTTTATCGATCACATGTTACATGCATGATGTCGAAATCGTCGATAGTGTAGTGGTAGTGATAACCAGACATTGAACAACCGGCCCTAAATGTGAATGAGAAAAAGTAAACA
>NW_023485409.1:0-1428 GCF_013731165.1 Rhagoletis pomonella | reverse complement strand
CTGTTGAATTAGTATTTAGAAATTTAAAATTTAATTATATAGAACCATAAATTTATTAAAAAACTTCAGCGTTTATTTGAATATAATATTATTTTATATGAGAGTTATTTATGAAAAAAGGTTTATTTATAAATCGTTAGTCGTTGGAAAAGGTTTTATAACCAATATAATTAATAAGCTTCCTATTGAACTTCATTTGCCCAGTTATCAATTTTGTGAACCTGGAACGAAACTACGGAAACTTTTAGTAAGAGGAGATTGAGGGATTAATCTACTAGACACTGCTTGTTGAGTACGTGATATATCATATTTATATAATAAAGATTTAGATAACCGACATATTGCTGATAAAAAATTAACTGAGAAGGCTTGGGAAAGACTTAAAGCGAAGGATAGCAATCTTAGTGAGAAAACAAATGCTTGGTTAGTTACAAATATAATGCAGGCAAAAACGAAATTCGGTATGGGGAACATTTATAGTAAAACTAAGAAAGTGGGAGGAAAAACTGGTTGTCAGCTCTTCAAACATGCTTTAAAAAGTGCTAAACAAAATTTAAAGAAAAGTAATAACTGAAAAGATGCAATAAAAATTTCACGAAAGGTTGTAAATAATATTTTCAGAGGGAAAAAGTCTATAATAAAAGCACCACATGTAATACCATTACCTAAATCTGGAGGATTTCTCCCATTAACGCCTTTATTCGTAGCATTAGGAGCACTTGGAAGTCTATCTGGCGGTACAGCAGGAATTATTAAAACAATCAATGCTATAAAAACTGGAAAGGAGAAGTTATTGGAGGCGAAACGTCATAATAATACAATGGAAGATATTTCAATGGGAAAAGGAATGTTTTTAAAGCCTTATAAAAAGGGATTCGGATTATATTTAAAACCATACCAAAAAAACTCTTAATGAGGCTACCTAGAAGACCTCTTACTGATGTACACTTGAAGAAGTATTCAAAATTTATTCTAAATTTTACAGGGGTATTCATGTGTGACACTTTACCACGTAAACCATTTAAGAGAGAATGTGGAATAATAAATTTGGATAGTGCAAATACAGGATAACGATAATGAGATTGATTGTTTCGATAGCTTTGGAAAAACTTAAATCCTCCTGAACATTTAATAAAGTATTTAGGAAAAACATTAAATATAATTATAATAAACAGCAATTAAGCTAATTTAAAAAAAAGCTCAAGCTATATAATATCAGAGGAGTATACGTGGGTATAGACGTTCAGGGAGTCTATTTTAATAAGAAATTTATTGCTAAAGAAGTCAGCATATCAACATATGATTCACATGTAAAACCGTTTCTTATTCAACCTCCTTTTGAAGAATCCAAGTTAACGATACGGGATAAAACAACTAACACCTGGTTATATCATAATCATCATGGATTAAAATGGGAAGAGGGTGATT
>NW_023485408.1:0-1428 GCF_013731165.1 Rhagoletis pomonella | reverse complement strand
AGTTTTTTATGAATAAAAATAGTTTCTTAAAGATTTTTTTTTTAAATTCCCCTCAAATGACAAAACAGTTTAAGCTTAAAATATTTGCATAAAAATATTTAAAAAAAATCTAAACAAAATTTTAACGGAATCGTAATGATGAGATTTTTGATGCTGTTTTTTAACTTTTTTCAAAGATTGGTATAGGAAAAACTTGAAAAACTGAACCTAAACTCTTCCGATTTAGACTTAAGAGGTGTCAATGGAAAGATATTTTCTCACCCTTTTTATTTCTTTACTAATAAACTCATTCAAAGGATGGAGGAGAAAGGTAGGATGAACGAACGCCATTCAAAGTTGAATTAATATGTGTTGGTATTCGAAAAAACAAGATGGGACACGAATGACGTTTTTTTGCCAGAAATAAAACCAGTGTGAAAATACTTTTCTACTGAGATCCCATAAGTCTAAATCAGAACATTTTCGGCCCAGTTATTCAAGTTTTTCGTAAGCCAATCTTTGAAAAAAGAAAAAAAAAACAGCATCAAAAATCTCATTCTTACGGTTCCGTTGAAAAGATTTTTAAATATTTTTATGCAGATTTTTTAAGCTTAATCTAATTTGTCATCTGAGGGGACTTTTTTCAAAAAGTTCTTTAAGAAACTATTTTTATTCATAAAAAACTTCATTTTTGGAGGTATTTTCAAACTGGTCCAGCTCGCTTAAATCTTAATATTTTTCCGAAATATTTTGGTGGACGTCTTAGAATATAATAAATTTTGTAATCCCGGCGGAAAAACCGCAACTTTTTTTGGTGATGCAGTCGAATGTACATAGATAGATATACTATATGTTTATACACGCAAGCACTGTACCTATCTACATTTATGTATTCTCATTTTACCAAAATTTCTAGAATCTCCCGGATTTCGATAGTTTTTGAAATTTTGGAAATTATCCTAAAAATAAGAAATCTCTCTCAGAAATTTAATAATACTATAAAATTCAAAATTTTGAAATTTTCGTTGTTTTCTGAACCTGCGAAAATATTCAAACTTGCTGTGACTTTCAACTGTGTAAAATAATAATAATAATAATAATAGATTGGCGCTTACACATATGTTAGTGTTTGGCCGAGCTTCTCCTCCGATTTGTAGTGTGCGCCTTGATGTTGTCACACAAAGCGAAGGGACCTACAGTTTTACGCCGACTCCGAAGGGCGATTGTATTTTTTTTTTTATGAGAAGCCGTTTTTCATGGCAGAAATACACTCGGAGGTTTGCCATTGCCTGCCGAGGGACGACCGCTGTTAAGAAAAAACCTTTTGCTATATTTTTTGCGATGTTGCTTTGACCAGGGTTTGAACCCGGGTGCTGATGACTGAAAGCGCGCACTGCTTTTTTTTTTTTTTTTGTTGTGTAAAATAATACAAATTCGAAAATATAACAA
>NW_023485407.1:0-1428 GCF_013731165.1 Rhagoletis pomonella | reverse complement strand
ATGTGTTTATTTATTTGTTGCATGACTTTGCTGCTTATTTTTTTTTTGTTTTTGGTTTTTTTTTGGTTTTGGTTCTTCTGACTGTTGTCACACTTAAGCGGAAGTGCAATGGTGCAACGAATAGTGGCTGCAATGTGAGTGGCGCGGGCGATAGCGTTACGGCAGCAGCGTAATTCATGCCAATCTGTAGTTATGCAGGCGGTTGTGGCAAGTCAACGCAAATAAGAGGAGGACACACCCACACGCAAGGCACACTCGACACTCGTGCGCCAACAATTCATCAGTAAAGCGACGCAATTCTTATAGATATGCATAGAAATATACATACATACGGATGTGGACATATAGTATGTACATACATATGTGTTAGTATATTTTTGAAATAGTACTACTATATACATGTATGTGATAAAACTCGATTATTTGACATTTGCATTCGATGCTGCGCGGAAGAGCAGCATGACTACGTCAAGGAATCAAACCAAACGGAAAGTATTTCGCAGCATTGACGTAATATGCAATCATCACAGCCGGAATTGACTTTTTCACAATCAAATAACATAAAGCAAGTAGTTTAAAAATAGCGTGTTTAAATTTAGCTTTAATCCAGGATTTGAGTTCTATGATCTTTAGGTTTCCAATGTAAATGTGAAACTATATGCCTAAAAGTATGCAAAATTAGCTGCTTAAGAACTAACGGTATTAATTTTTTTTGGTAAATTCATTCGATTCCTTTCCACGTGCATGCTACAGGTAGTTTTTAAAAGCGTTTGTTGAAGAAAACATATCGAATTTTTTTTTTTAACAGGCGACTCGCACCTCGTTACCACCAAATAATTCTAAGATTCAGAAAGGAAAAAGAATGGCCACATCAGCTAGAGTTGTTTGTCAGTTCTTGGAAACAGTACACCATTCCCTAATAGTTTAGATTTTAAGCAAAAAATTATAACAAAAATTATTTAGTTAAAAAAAATTTTTTGAGTGAAATTATTTTAATTTGAAAAAATAGTTTAATTTAAAAAAAACATATAGATAACGAATTAAAAAAATACATATTTAAAAATAGTTGAAAGAAAATAGAAAATGTAAAAAATATAAAAAATAAAAGAAATTTTAAAATTAAAAGAAACAAAAAAATAAAGATATTAAAAACATTGTTAAGAAATTAAAAGAATTTAAAAGAAATAAAAAAATTAACAGGGATAAAATGAGTAACAAGAATAGAAAAATTAACAGATATAAAAAGTTAACACGAATAAAAAAATTACAGGAATCAAAAAATTAAAAAATATATAATAAAGTTAAAACAAATAAAAAAATATATAAATTCAAATTAAAAAAAAATTGGAATAAAAAATTTAAAAACAAAAACAGAAAAACGAAAATAGAAAAACAAAAATAGAAAAACAAAAATAGAAAAACAAAAAT
>NW_023485406.1:0-1428 GCF_013731165.1 Rhagoletis pomonella | reverse complement strand
TAATAATTAAATTTATTTAAGAATAAATACCTTTGAAAAACCCTACATTTTTGGCGATCCTGCCAGGAGAAGATGGTGCCGTGTTTTAAAGCTAATCAAACTAATAACAAGCTAGCTTATAGAACCAACTAGCAGCCGTAACAAAAGGGTGCTCCAGTTTAGTCAAGAGGAGGTTCCCTGTGCAACATCAATTATCTCCAAGCAATCGAGCCACAAATACATCGGCATTGGAAACAGATTCCGCTTCTGAAACCACCAGCGGTGAAAGCGATCACCGTCGGCATCCCAATTCCTGCGATATACGCGTGCCAACAACTTACTGCACACCAGCTAAACACCAGTTTTTATCACCTCAGCACATCGTAGATCACTGTTGCGACTCACATCGCCAGCAACATTATTATCGTCACATTGACTGGTGCGCCATCAACAACAGCAATCCTTGCCATAGTAAGAGTCACAGCACTAACGGTTGCCATCGTAACAGCAGCGACTGTAACAACAAAAGCAACAACAGTAACTACCAAAGAAGAAGCAGTGCAACCACAACTGTCACAGTAACGCAAACAACAACAACTTGAACGTCAACAACTTTAACGAATGTCATAGAAGCATTGGTGAGCTGTATTATTCAAATTTTTTAGACTAGTATAACTTTGACACTATTTTTGTTAAAAATAAATAATTACAGCATTAAATTATTATTTATAAATATTACAACTTTTTGACATAATTGTGAACTTCCCTTTTCTGAGGTCTTTTATATTTGCTCAAATTTAAATTATCATTATGTTTCGTTCTCCACCACACGACACACATACATCTACACGGACTGATAATTTAAATGACTCGCTTATAGATTTGCAAAACAACTCTTTTCAAGAGGAGTTGGCAAATCCTTATGCTAGTCAAAATAATAATGAGGTGTATGCAACCTCAGTCAAGCTTCCACAATTTTGGACAAGTTGTCCAGAAGCTTGGTTTGTGCATATAGAAATGCAATTTAACGTGAAAAACATTACACAAGATACTACAAAATATGAATACACAATCACAGCGCTTCCACAAGAAGTAATAGTTACAATATTAGATTTCATTCAAAATCCTCCGCATAACAACAAGTTTTCAGAATTAAAGAAAGTCTTAATTGAAAGACATTCTTTAAGCGAAAATAAGAAATTAGATAAAATTTTGTCAGATTCAGTGATGGGTGATCGTAAACCCTCTGAATTTTATCGGTCGCTCATGTTGCTTGCAGGTTCCAATTTTAGTCAAGATATTTTAAAGAAACTTTGGCTGAGAAAATTGCCAAAAACTCTTAGTGTGATATTAGCTAGTTCAAGTACCAATGATATAAATGAATCTCTAGAAGGGGGAGTATTGTAGGGTCTGTATTTGTGTTATTACCTTTTATTGTACTGTGTTCAT
>NW_023485405.1:0-1428 GCF_013731165.1 Rhagoletis pomonella | reverse complement strand
CATCACATTCAGGAAACTCCCTGAATGATGTTCTTTATACAGGCCCAATACTCCGAAAGACTTGACGTCCATTATCCTCAAATGGCGTCTTTATAAATTCGTTTTCAATGGCGACATAAAGAAAATGTATCGCCAAATACTGGTCCATGAAGAACATCAAAATTTCCAAAGGATTCTCTTTAGGAAAGCCCCTCTCCTGCCAATCGAAGATTTTAGGTTAAAACCCGTCACTTTCGGGGTTAACCGCGCCCCATATCTGGCAATTCGCACGCTCCACCAGTTAGCTCACGATTGCCAAGAGATATACCTCCTCGCCAAGAACATCATACTACACGAAACCTATGTAGATGATGTACTCTCTGGCGGACACAATATACAGTCCACTCTCAACTCTATGACCCAAACTATCGAAGCTCTAAAATCAGCGGGTTTTCGACTGAAAACAGCTAATCACCCAAAAATCCTTGAATTAATCCCAGATAACGATGTAACGCACTAACTGACTCCTTTTCCTACTCTTATGACCCCCTACCCGCCTCTAAGTAGAGCACAAAACGTCAAATACTGTCAGCGGTAGCGAAACTTTTCGACCGGCCGGATGGCTATCGCCAATAATGATACTGGTTAAAATTCTCCTCCAACAACTCTGGTTAGAAGGAACTGACGAACACGTTAAACCCACAGCGTTCCATAAGTGGAACACTTTTCGCGAGGACCTACAAGCCATAAGCACCATCAACATACCCCGATGGGTACAATTCTCCCCAGACAAACGCATACAGCTGCACGGTTTCTCGGACGCCTCCGAAAAAGCGTTCTGTGCTTGCGTTTATATTAGAGTGCAACACGAAGTGAACTCCTTCACAACCCATCTTTTTGTGGCAAAAACTAAAGTTGCACCCTTACAAACGGTAAGCCGGCCACGTTTAGAACTCTGCGGCGCCGTGTTGTTATCAAAACTTATCTGCCATACCCGATCCCAACTGAATCTGCCACCGCACGAATTGACACTCCGGTCAGACTCCTCGACTGTGTTAGCTTGGCTTGAAAAACCGCCACATACATGGAAAACATATGTGGCCAACCGAATTACTCAAATTATCCAAAGCGTCAGCAACACCCCATGGCGCCACGTACCAAGTGATGCCAACCCAGCAGACTTAGGCACCCGTGGGTGCAAACCTCAAGATCTAGCTGAATGTAGCTTATGGTGGAATGGGGCAGAATGGCTCGCCAAATCATCTGCTGCATGGCCAAAACCAATCCCCTCTAATCTTGCTTCTTGATTTTCTGCACAAAACCTTGCTTCACGCTGGAAAACAGTTAATGGTTCGCATGGTGCAGCAAGAGTATTATATTCCCAGACTCAAACAAAAACTGGAAAGGTGCCTCTTTCAGTGCAAGACTTGCACTATTTATAAGCAGCGA
>NW_023485404.1:0-1428 GCF_013731165.1 Rhagoletis pomonella | reverse complement strand
AGGGCTGTAGTTTCGGCGATGTAACCCCGTTTGGGTCGGCGAAATCCATCAAACGTTGCTCGATCCTAGGGCTACACCTTCTCCGCACCCTTCTGCTCAGGGCTGGCATTGAGTCAAACCCAGGGCCAGAAATCTACACCTGCTGCGTATGCATACAAACTCCACCTCGGTTAGGTGCAATGCCTGTGACGGGTGGAGTCACCTCCGTAACTGCTCGGGCCTGCGTACGCACTGTGCGAACCGGACGGCCTCCACGGCGAACCACCACCCGCCTGGGCAGCATACAATCAACACACCCACACCCCAACACAACACAACAATAGACACACAAACAAACACAATAGCACCCACCCACCGCCGCCGGCATCTCCTAGTCCCTCCGACAATCTGTTCTGTTTGTCAGTCCAGAATATACCGTAACGTGACATCAGTCAAGTGCAACTCTTGCCACTTTAGGGCGTGCTCAGGACTTCGCAACACACGAGATTGGGCGAGTGACTATGTGGGCCCCTGCTGTGCTGCCCTGTCGCATCCCTCCCCCGCGACGCCGCCAACCACCACCACAAGGCAGCACACCCTTTTGCAGCACGTACACCAGGGGGGCCGGCAGGCAACACAACTCTTTAACACCAAACATTACAATCGGTCTCTCAAGGCACACAAAGGTGCTACAATTTAACTGTAACGGACTCCAGAGCAAGATCGAGGAGATAACTGTCTTTATGGGAAGGCATGGAATATTAATAGCTGCGGTCCAAGAGACGAAGTTGCACGGCAATTCAACCCTGTTGAATTGCGCCGGATACAACGTGCACCGTCGAGATCGCGAGCGAGATAATGGTGGAGGTTTAGCGTTCATCACGCACCACACCGTGCACTATCGTCTCATTGAAGCAGACATCGACCGCAGGGATACCATCCTAGAATGTCAGGGTATTGCTATCCGGTCAGGCGATGTTCAGCTCGAAATATTTAACGTATACATACCCCCTGTCACCAGCTGCCCGGCAGGATATCACCCTGAAATAAGGTGCGCTACTCAGAGGTGAAAACCGTATGGTAATTGGTGACTTTAACGCGCACCACGATCTCTGGCACTCAAGCCTGTCAAATGATCGTAGGGGAATACATCTGGCTGAGCAGATAGACGATTCGGCATTCTGCACAATGAACGACGACGCACCCAGGATTATGGGCAGCTGCTGCAGCTCGCCAGATCTCACAATTGTCAGCGCTGGTCTGATAAACAGCGTATCATGACGACCTATGCTGACTCTAGCATCAGACCATCTGCCCATAGTCATCTCGATTGATAAACCTGCCGACTTTGCTTCCGTGCATCACTGGACTTATGTCAACTTTTCCAAAGCTGACTGGAAAGGCTTCACGGATGTTACTGAGGGCGCCTGCACTGCACTACCCATACCA
>NW_023485403.1:0-1428 GCF_013731165.1 Rhagoletis pomonella | reverse complement strand
CACCCTAATATACATATGTATGTATGTACACACATGATTGTTAACAAAGCCTTGAATAAGTATGTAAATATGTCTGTAGGTATGTGTGTCGACAATATTAGACTAATATAAAAAGTGCAAAAGTAGTTTTTAAAGAGCGAAACTGCTGCCTTAGGCCAAACTTAAAAACAAAATTATGTAAAAATTTTTAAACCAAAATAGACTTTGCAATAAGTTTTTTATCCAATCTTCATGTTGTCATATATTTTCGTTTCCATTGTAACGGTGGTGTGAGAAGAAAGCAATAAAAGTATCACTTCTACAATTTTTTCCGATTGTTGCTTCTCCACAATAATTTTTCATTAAAAACGGTCTCAAGCTCAATAAAATTTGTTGACTATTATTATTATAAGGCCATAAATAACAAAAACATAACTTAACTGAACTGAAAAAAAGCAAAAAGAATTGAGGTGAACAACTGGCTGAGCTGAATTATTCACTTGGCCTGGAAGTCTTTAACAATTTTAAAGCAAAACACTTATTTCTGATAGGGAAAATAATTGCATTTTTACAAGATTAAATTAAAAATCAACCATGCAACTCTCATCCTCACGTTTATTTGAGGGCAGAAAAGGCAGCACTTTCGCCGGATCAGAGCGCAACTTGCTGAGAAAAGAACACGACGCCTTGTGAAAGGGCTGAGAAAAGAACATGAAAATGTGACAGCGCTAACACAAGGCAGAATAAGTGAAGCCTTTTTTCGAGAAAAGAAAACGCTATTAATACCTGGATTTTTCCTAAAAAAAATTCTTAGTACAATTTTCTGTTGTAAAATTTTGTTGAATTCTTCTAATTTCGCCACAAAGTTTGCCTGAGCTGTATTTTTATAAAAAAAAAATAATAAACATTAAACAAACAAATGGAACCTGTAGATGTAATGCTCTCACATCCTAGGATTGTTCTATATCGAAAAAAGTATACCCATATATTTTTATTTTGAAAAATAAAATTTTTCGAAGAAATGGTAAACAATTATTGAAAATCAATATTTTTCGATCGGAAAACTCTGGTTATCTTAGGGAGACTTTCAATAAGAATACCCAATTGTTTATTTAACCATTTTTAATACTAACGATTTTTTTTTTTGGTCGCGCCCATAGCATTTTTCGGGGTTTTTGGAGGCCCTATAAATTATAGTTGCGATGAAAAAAGGGTTAAATAAACAATTGAGTATTATTAAGGGGGATTCTCCTGCAGATAAACAAAGTTTTCTGGTAAAAATATTGATTTTTAACTATTACCATTTCTGCGAAAAGATGTTTTTTCTCCATATAAGATACATGCATAACTTTGGGCGCTTTGAGCGACCTCTAAATATTTTTTGATTTCAAAATAAAAAGCAAGCGTATATTTTTTCGGTATAGAACAATACTAGGGGGTGAGAGCATA
>NW_023485402.1:0-1428 GCF_013731165.1 Rhagoletis pomonella | reverse complement strand
TGCTGAGCTAGCAGTTGAGCAACAAAAACACGCACAGAAAACATTTTCAGACGCAGCGTATTTCTAAACAATAGTTATTTTGTTGCTATGTATTGTGTGTTCACAAGTCAGCAGTATAGCAAAAGTAGAAAAATAAGTTGCTAAAGAGTGGGAGGCATAACAGTAGCCGCCACTCACTTCCGGTCTGCAAAAATGCGTAAATGCTTATAAAATATTGTATGTGTATGTGTTCATATGTATGCTGCAGGTGCAAATCATCTCGTGAAATGTAACGATTGCTATAACAGTGAATTAGTACCATGACTGATTTCCATTGACCAGATTTTTATTATTAGCAACTCGCGTGCTCTTTATATAGGTGCGGTTGTTGAAATATTTCGATATCGCAGAAAAAGATTAATTCGATTAATCGTACTTCCATCCATTTTGTGTACACTCTAAAAAGTGCATGTAAAACTACTACTGAAAAGTGTTTATTTTTCAACCAGAATCTGTTCAAGTATACGCACAAGATGTTCAAGATTTGATTTTGAACATGAGTTGTTTAAAATATACACATGAAATGTTTAAAATTACAAACATTTTGAAAGTAAAAATATATTTGTTACAAATAGTAAATACTGAGTGCCAGGGGCGCAAGCAGGAATATATTTTTGGAGGGAAAGGGTTTATACTTCTAAATATATATCATCAGCAAATACCCAAAATTCGCTCTTTAAAATACATTTATGAAAGTTTTATTTACAGTATGAAATAAATAAATAAACTTTTTAGGTATCATCAATTGCATTTTATTTACATAAAATTAACAAAGGACTCAGACTATTTAAAACCGGCTTCAAAAAAGGGGAGGTTATCAATTCTTCGGAGTATTTTTACTTCTTTTATTTATTCCACCGCATAACTTTGCACCGCGTGAACCGATTCCAATAATTATTTTTTCTACCGGAAAGATGGTACCTTAAGGGTCGTCTCGTAATTTGGTTTAGATCCGATCATTAAATTATGAAAAAATTAACGGTTAAAGATGCACTCAACTTTCAAAAGTAATACAAAATTTTACAAAATAATTGTAATATAAATAAATTAAATAATTTCACGAAATTTTTACACTTTTTTATTTGTTTTCGTCGATTTCTGGTTTCTCATTTTTTAATACTTCGAATAACGAAAATTTAACTGAACTTGTATTTTTATCATGTAGCTCATTTTGGTGGAACGAATTCGAAGTTAGCAAATTAAATCTTCGAATGCTTATTAAGTACATATCAGTGGTAAACTTTTTTAGGCTGTAAAGTGTAAGCAAATTAAATCTTCGAATGCTTATTAAGTACATATCAGTGGTAAACTTTTTTAGGCTGTAAAGTGTAAAAACCAACAGTAAGGGCCGGTTACTCAATGTCTGGTTAACACTAATCTCCGGTTAAA
>NW_023485401.1:0-1428 GCF_013731165.1 Rhagoletis pomonella | reverse complement strand
CCCCCCTACTGTGGAACCTCGTGATAAACGAATTCCTGCTTCGTACATCGAAAGCCGCTAAGGTCGGTGCTTATGCGGATGACTTAGTCATTCTGGTCGTGGGGAAAATTTCTCTCCACGGTCAGCGAGATTCTACAATATGCCATTAACGATCTGTCAGGATGGGCAGAAAGAAACGGCCTAGGGGTTAATCTCACTAAAACCGAACTTGATCTCTTCACCAAGCGATATAAAATAGACAACTTCCGACCTCCGTCCCTCAATGGAGCAAATCTCAAATTGTCAAAAGAAGCAAAGTTTTTGGGGGTTATTCTCCACTCTAAGCTTTCCTGGAAAAGGAACACCGAAGAGCGGAGAAAGAAGGCGCTCAACGCGCTCTACTCCTGCAAAGCTACTATTGGAAAAGACTGGGGTATGCGACCGCAGATAATACATTGGATTTATACGGCGGTAGTTAGACCTATCCTCACCTATGGCGCACAGTGTATCATTTCCATATTCTAGAAAAGATTAATTACATTATTTTATGTCGCCGAAATTCAAAACAACGTCAAGAATGTTTTTAGAAATGCCTGATAAAAACGAAACAATAACAACTAAAAAATTTAAATCAAAGTGTATGGCGGGACGGGGTTTGATTTGGAAAATTACTGAGCGCAATAATATTTAAACTTGTATATTTGAAACGGAATCTCAATGTTTAATTTGTCGGTGTTATGTGATTTATGTAACAATTGCTAAAATATCATTTTGGTCTTATTTTTTTAGGTATGGTCTTTTCAATGAATATACGTTTTTGGGAATTTAGTAAACTAGGACTGAGTATTTCATGTTAAAGTAAAACGATGTTGACTTAGACTTATTTTTAACAAATTATTATTTTTATTAGACCCGAAAACTCGTTATCCGCCACTATTCGATAAAGTTTGTATCTCAGTTTATTTGCCACTCCTCTTAGACTTTAAACAACACAATTTTAGCTGCTGGAAAGTGCAGGTTTTGATGAAATTTTATTTTTTCTGGCCTACTGGGAATTTCATTTTCTTCGAGTAATCCATTTGCATTTTATCTCGCCCGAGACAAATTCTTTATTTTTGCGTTGAATAGAGAAAGCCTGATTCATTACATTTCCAATAGTATCCCATTTTTGTAAATAGAGCAAGAAATATTGAACTTATAACAGAATTTTGTTTACCCAACTTGACTTTTTTATCGATATTTTCCACGCCCAAAGAAAAAAAAAATATATATATTTATTTTTAAGTCCATTTCTGTCAGTTTATAATTCCTTGTTATAGGGAAATTCTAAATATAAATTTTGGGCATTTTAGAATTTGTAGTTAGTTAAATATTTCAGTTTTTGCATTTTTTAAAATTGCAGTTATATAATAGGGTGGCGTGACAGTAACTATAAATTACCAATTTTTT
>NW_023485400.1:0-1428 GCF_013731165.1 Rhagoletis pomonella | reverse complement strand
AGCCAAAAAAGCAGCCAGCAATGAGACTAAAAGGCGGCTGTGGCTGTGGCTGTTGGCGCCCCAAAAATTGACGAAGCTGTGTTAAGTGGGATCCATTCCACGGCATATGCAATTATGCATAGATATGTATAAGTATGAGTGCATACGTGTGTATGTACTTATCTTCCATTGCTGTAGTTCTCATTGCTGCAACTACATACATCTATGTATGTACTTACGTGGATGTGGCAAGTGGGGCGTGCACTAAGCGCTCAAGGATGCGGTGGCAATTGGGTATGTCAGGTGATTGTGCTCACAGTTTCGCACACACATTTTGGTGAAATATGCACTGAAGTACAGTCATGAGTATGTAAGCATACATACATACATATGTAAGCGTACATGTATGCCGTAAGTTCGTAAAGGAAAATCACTGAGTACATGTGTGTTGCACTTATGTATGTGGGCAAATGATGCATGTGGCAGCAATGTAGCCGCAAGTAATGCATGTAATTTGCTGGCGATAAATAGCGCTGCAGTAACAGCTCACCCGCCCCTCCGTCCGTCTAAGTTTCACTTTAGCTTGCAAGGTGGAGAAGGAAACAAAACAGCCAAAAAAGTAACTCAACCATTCATGCCAACGTGTGGTGGCATTGCGTGCTTCTGGCAAGCCTTTTGTTTATTTGTTTGACTTTTGTTAAAGGGTGGCCTAATTGAAAATCTAGGCAAGATGTTGTGGTTGTTTTTGAAATGGAGGATTCGTTTTATTTGTATTCGAAAAGCTATTGCATAAATATATTCGTACAATTAATTGGGTCAAATGCATTTGAGTTCTCATTTACGTTAGAAAAAGGAGAAAATGTTAAAGAAAACTAAAGACTATTTTTTAACCAACTCAGAAGCTAATTTCAGCTAAATAAGTTTGATAAAAAACACGCATCGGTATTATGTACTTTTAAGATGGTATAGCGCGTTTAACAGGGCTTCTCTGGCAACTGCCTTTCAACTCACCACAGTCTTTGGAAAGAAAAAAGTCTTTCGTAAGGCAATTGTCAATTCTGGCAGCTACTTATCTTAAAAGCTCTTTATGTCTTTCGAAAGATTAAATCTTAATTATTTAAAGATTTCTGCTAGCGTGGAGGTTTTACCGTAACGCCATTTGGCAATAAGCTTTTAAAGAATTAAATTAAATTAATCTTTTTCCTTTTTAAAACCATAAAATCCAATAAATAAATAAATTAAATGAAAACAAAGCAAAAATTTATAAAAAATATTTATATGCATTAAACAATTTTTTTAAACAATAAAATAAACAAATTAAATAAGAAAAAAGGTGAATCAAAAATTATAAAAAGGTATAAAAAAATTAAATAAAATAAAAATAAAAAATATATATATTCCTAAAAAACTAAAAACTAAAATAAAGGTAAATTAAAAAAGATAAAAAAT
>NW_023485399.1:870-1429 GCF_013731165.1 Rhagoletis pomonella | reverse complement strand
TTTTTTTTGTAATCTATAAAATAATAATTTTACTGAACATAGTTCATAATTACTTTTGTTTAAGAGTTAATCAAATAATAAAATAATATCTAAGACATAATTTTTTTTTATTTTAGCTTTATAAAATATAAGAGCACAAAAACCAGTTTTCTGATTAAAAATAGTTTTCGATGCATCGAAGGGCATCGATTTGCATAGGATTTTTCAGATAATGTTTCACAACAAAATATGTTATTAGCAAAATTGTACAAAGTTAGAAATAAATTACTGCAACTGAGCTAATTATGTTTCCAACGGGGTTTTTGGAGCCATTTCAATTTTTTGGTCAAAGTCACTTCTCTTTTTTGTACAATTAAAAACTGGAACAGACATCGATACATCGACGCATCGATACAGGGACTATTTATATATTGCGTGGATAAATTTCGATGCATCGAGGCAAAATATCGATATTTTCGATGCATCGATGTTTTTCCGACACCCCTACCCTACACTAATTTTTCCACTGAAATCCTTACGGGAAGGGAATTATCCCTTAATGTATCAACACTGATTTGTC
>NW_023485399.1:0-770 GCF_013731165.1 Rhagoletis pomonella | reverse complement strand
GGTATTTGCCTTTTTTTTTGCCTTTTTTAAGATATTTGCCTTTTTTTACCTTTTCTACCTTTAAAAAAGCGATTGTAGCATTTACATTTTTTTTTTTAAGATTAAAAAATATACACATGCCCATGCGGCTCATAGAGGCGCAGAGACTTCTTGCCAAATTGGTGTTGGAAAAATTCAAAGCCGTTTTCTCAGCTAACGTAGGCTTGGGAACAATAAGGGGTGTGGATAAAATTGTAAAGAGCGAGGAAAACGGCCTTATTCCTGATAATATGAACGTTTCAATCGTTCCATATTTAAATTGGGCTCCACTTGTATCAACTTACGTCGAGCGCACATTTAGTACATTCAAGGCTTTTCTTCGCGAAAATCGAATGAAAATGCTGCCAGAAAACTTCAAAATGCATCTTGTGGTTCAATGTTACTACAACTATACAGATTAAAGTTTTATTAGTTAGAAACTCGGATTTATAAAATAGTCAAGGATTCAAAGTACACATTTTTCATATAACGAAACTAGTTCATAATTTTTCTCTTTTTACTTGTTATATAAACATTTTTAAAATAAATGTATTTTTTGAAGGTTCTTTGTATTTTCTGTCTTTTATTAGTGCATTATTTTGCTTTTTTTTTGCAATACCTAGTGCCTTTTCCTACCTTTTTCGCTACTTTGTTTTGCCTTTTTAGCCTTTTTTTCAATACCTAGTGCCTTTTCCTGCCTTTTTCCCCGTTCTACCTCGCTGGTTGTAGTTGGGGTTACGCCGCAATGCACA
>NW_023485398.1:391-1429 GCF_013731165.1 Rhagoletis pomonella | reverse complement strand
CGATGTTAACTTTAACTTTGGTTTTCTTATTTTCTCGACATTTACAAGTTATTAGTATTGCTATTATTAAACTTATAATAACTATTAGACTGTAATTCATTATTTTGCTTTTTTTGGCTTCGTATCTGAGTTCTGTAATTTGCTGAATATTTTCCATATTTCTAAAATGCATATCTTCCATACTTAAATTCTTCATGATTGTTATATTAAGGGTATTCATCAAACCTTATAAATGCATTGTAAACCGTATAAACTTATAATTGTGTAAACCTTATAAATGAACTGTCAAAATTTGTATGGAAACTCGTTTACACATATCTGATAAATTTATCCAGCGATTTCACTGAATAAACTTGATAAACTGAAGACAATGCAACTCTGTCGCATCTCTAGCTATGTTTTCTTAGGCAATAATCGGGATCCGCATATAAATTTTGCACGCAAATTCAATAACGATATGATCCTGATAGAGATCTGGTTCAATTATTATCCCGTCTGTTTGTTTTGTTTCACTGGTAATCGCTGGATAAATTTATCAGAAATGTGTAAACGAGTTTCCATACAAATTTTGACAGTTCATTTATAAGGTTTACACAATTATAAGTTTATACGGTTTACAATGCATTTATAAGATTTGATGAATACCCTTATTATATTTTTAAACTCTTAATTGCTGTAAACAAAATAAAATAAAAAGCCGCACGTATAAGCATATGGACGGACGGACGGAAAGACAGCAGCGACAGCAACCATGGCAACAGTAAGTACCCTGCAGTGAAAAATTATCAATTGTTAAAACTAACCAACTTATAGTTAGCTTTTTGGCGAGATTTCGATTAATACCTCACTTTTAATTAGCTATGACAAAACCAACTTAAAGTGAATTGTAAAGTCGTGCAGGAGTCATGCATGGTTTTTTTACAAGTTTCTATTAAATATCCTCATACAAAAATTACTTTCAATACACTTTTTTTCTGAACTTCGCAGATTCTTTTTCATATTCAGGACAAATAAAAGGAAGATCGAAATTTTATACTG
>NW_023485398.1:0-291 GCF_013731165.1 Rhagoletis pomonella | reverse complement strand
TTACAAGTTTCTATTAAATATCCTCATACAAAAATTACTTTCAATACACTTTTTTTTCTGAACTTCGCAGATTCTTTTTCATATTCAGGACAAATAAAAGGAAGATCGAAATTTTATACTATCATTTTGTAGTTATGTCTGACGGTGTTCGAATATGGGGCCACCCAGAGCAGAATATGTAAACAAATATGAAATTAAAAATAAAATAAAGTAAATAAATAAGTAAATAAAAAAGTAAAAAAACAAAAAATATTTTGTTTTTCTTATTGATATTTTATGTCCAAAAGTAGT
>NW_023485397.1:0-1429 GCF_013731165.1 Rhagoletis pomonella | reverse complement strand
TTTTAATATACAACGCTTTTATAAATGGACTAAAAATTAGAAAATAAATATTTCTCAGTCCCATAGAATTTGTTTTGATAACTTTTGATTTTGAAATTTCAGCAAAAGTCATTATAAACCATTTATGAGATTGGAAATGAAAAGCGTGGGGCATATCTGTGCACAGTTCTCCACATATAAAAAGTTTGGTAATTTTTTGTTGAATTTGGTAACATTTACTGGTGATTTGGGTAAAAAATAAAAAAGTGTTGTGGCAACACTGCTTCGAAGCGATGCTTTGCCTTTCGGTTATAAATGTGTACACACATACATATGTATGTGTTTAGCATGTTCAATCAGTGATCGCTGTTTAGCTCAAATACGTTTATGTGTGTATGTATGTGGTAAGGCGCAGTAAGGTCGCTCATACATATCTCTTTTGCCTTTGTGAGCTCGTGTTTGATCGGCACTGATGTACAGTTTTTTCGCGTAGCTATGCGCTGTTTTTGGCAACCAAATAGGCTTATGCTTGTACGGCTTTGTAATTTTTTGTAACTTTACACCCAAAAAAATGGTGCTTATCTTCCAAGAATAAAAAATATAAGTATGCCACTCTGCGTCTTTTTACAAATGCTTCGTTTTTAAAAAAAAATATTAAAATCGGTTTAGTACTTTGAGAAATAAATCGTTACAAACGTACTCCATATAATCAATTTTATATAATAGTATAGATGCATTTCTCTATCGATTTCTTTAGATAGAAACAAATTATTCGAAAATATGACATGCGATTTCTGCCCTTTTTTATAAAAATCATGGAACTTCCCTGTAGTCAAATGAACTAGTTGTAAACTACCTTACAACTAGTATGAACCGCAAGCCCAACTAGTCAGCCAACTATCTTTTTTCCATGCAATCAACTGGTATTTTTAACATGGGGATGTCCTACGAGATGGCAATTGTCAGATTTCGGTCAGAAATATACCAGTATCATACTAGTTCAAAATAGACAGAAAAATACTAGTCTAATTATGGACCAAAACCACTACTTTGGGAGTAAAAAATAAAATGAATTCATGAATATGCAATAAACAACTTTTAAGTACACTTTAATATATAAAACATTTTTATTTAGCAGCCTTAGATTTGCCAATAATTAGTGTTAAATTTTTTGAGTATTAATTAAAAGAAAAAATAAATACATAGATATTTCAAACTTTCGAATATAAATTTAAATTCATTTTACATTAAGTGTTATTAAAAGGAAAAGGTTTCAGGTACAATAAATACTATATTTTTATCTTTTTTAATAATATGGAATATGCAAAAGAAAACATTTTAGTTAAAAATAAAATGAATTATTTAGATAAAATAAAAATAGAAGTTTTCATTAAAATAAATTAAATTCATTAACTTTGCACATTTCAGTCTATTATTTAAAACAAAAAAT
>NW_023485396.1:0-1429 GCF_013731165.1 Rhagoletis pomonella | reverse complement strand
TTTAAGGGAAGCCCCTAAATAGTTTTAAAATTATATTGTAGGTTATTTGGGAATGACTTGATGTGGGTTATTAGGGTGATTGACTTGGTTTTTGCAAAACGGTTTCCGTTGTGATTTTTCGAATACCGAAATCTTGTTTTATCGAATATCAAATAAACCGTATTTTTTATCGAACAAATCGTGTTTTTTTCATTTCATGTAAATCTTTGTCTATCAATAAGAATTTTAAGTTTTTTGAAGTTTTCAAGGCTTTTTCCGGTTTAAGGGAAGCCCCTAAATAGTTTTAAAAATATATTGTAGGTTATTTGGGCAGGATTTCATGTAGGTTATTTGGTGATCATAAACATTTGATTTTATTAAATGAATGTTTAACACTTAAAAACGTTTTCTACGTGTTTTACTGAGCTTCTCCTCCAATTTGTGTTCTGCTTTTTACATCACTGGGATGTTTGCAATTGTCTGCCGAGAGGTGACAAATTTAACTTTTTTTGCTTAGCACTTTTTCAAATAAATGCTATCTTTACTGTCGATACTTCGATATTCCGGGTTTTTTCTTGATTTAAAAAACCGATTTGTTTTTTTTTTAATTTCAATTATTCGAAAACCGGATTTGGAAAAAAGATGAAGAATCGAACACCCTAATTCTCATGTATTTACTTGGCATAGAATTACAAGTGATGTGCAGTATACGGACATTGTGGTGGAAGATTTATTTTTTTCATTCAAATATTGTTTTGTTCTGCAAGACGGGACTCCGACATTATATCTAGACACTTGGATAGCAAAGGCACTGTAAAATAATAGTCAAAACTTGTTAGTTAGATATTAGGGGCATTCACCAAGTGGAGCAATTGTCCTGGCAGTCTGCTAATAACAGCCGTTGTTTGAGCTAATCTGCTCTTTTGCCAGAGTGTCAGGTCCCTTGCTCAATTTGGTGAATACCAAGATCTATTGTTTTCACTGACATCGCAGTGAGCTATCGACTAGACTTTAATCTTGCCATAATTTAGTTTGCAAATTCACGATAGACCACGAACACCATCCAAAGCTATACTACTAAGGCATCGCAAGCGGCAATCGAAGCTTTGTTGATAAATTTCCAGCTGCAAATTGTCCATGCCATGCAGGCTTAATGACCAGACAAAATGTTCTCAGCTAAAGGCCGCTGTGCCTGAGTGGCTGTTGTTAGAGCTGCGTACTGCCACTCCATAGGACCTGGAATCGAAAAAGCTTCTCATAAAATCCATATACCGTTAGAAGGCGGCGTAAAACTTTGGGCCCTCCATATGCGTAACAACATCAAGACGAACACCGCAAATTTGAGGAGAAGCTCGGCCATCTACCACGGGTATCTACCATGCCTGCGCGCCATCTGGTTCTGCTTCCGGTTTCAGGTTATCGCTTTGAGCTCCTTCTCGATCGGCTGTTC
>NW_023485395.1:0-1429 GCF_013731165.1 Rhagoletis pomonella | reverse complement strand
AAAAAAAAAAAAAAAAATCAACGCTTGTACTTAAACACATTTAATTTAGGTCTTGAAAATCTAACTAGAAATCATTGCTCAACAATTGAGCGTGCCTCATATCGCTAGCTTAGAGTGAAAAGTTGCTAAGTCCACTTTTTATGAAAACTCATATTTTGATATAGGAGGCTAGAGAAATTGAATATGCATCGTTTCGAAAATTATAAAGGTACTTATTTTATTTTTTCCTTTTCATAAGCAATAAAAGGAAAATTTGCTAAGTCCAAAAGAAGCACCACAAATCCGATAAGGCCAAAATAATACGAAATCTTTTAATAAATATCGAATCCTTCTGATTCCAATGGAGTTTTGCTTTGCTTTAAACCAACAAAATGTTTGATTCAAAGTCTTGCGAAATAGTTATAGAAAATGGCTATAGGAAGATTTTTTCCTCTCCTGTAAAAGTTTTAAAATGGGACTTAGCAACTTTTCTTTCTAAGCTAGCGATATGCGGCCGTCCGTACGATCAGCGTGATCACTTTTATTTAATTTATTTCTTTTTCACTCTTTACACTTGTTAAGTTATTATTTCTCTACTATTCTTTCAACGATTTTCTTATGCTTTGGATGCTACCTATGCACTTTCTCACATTACTTTCGTGCCATGCGTAGCTAAGTAAATAAATATTTAAAAGCAACATCGCACTCAGTGAACACCATATTTTTTACTTAGTTGTAGGGCCTTTGTCGATTTATTGAAATCAACGAAATTCTATAAATAATTTTATTAGAAAATTTAGTAAAAGTGTTGAAAAAAGAGCTTAATTCGCAATGTGTTGCAAATGCACAATCTTAAAACGTGTGTACACTGCTTTTTATGGAATTCAAACGCTCCTCCTTTATATGGACAGATTTTACATTGTTAATAATTTTCATGCGTTTGTTTTGAACGATGTGTACATGTACATATGTACATATGTATGCATATAGATCTCTCTAAGCGCGTATTAATGCACACACATGATTGCTCTGTGATCTTTGGGTTCAAAAGCGCAAAAGCTGTACTTGAAATTATTTAATTTTATTTTTTATCACACCACGGTTTTATTGTACATACTTAACTCCCTCTACAACTACACAAATATCCTATGAAATATTTTTATTTAATTTTTGAATTAATTGTGCAAAAGATCGTTGAAGATCATCGAGGCGAAATGCCTCAAAGGTTACACAAGATCAGTGTGATGTGTGTTGCAGGCAGCAACTTATTCAATTGTATTAGTTTTTGGAGAAAGTAAAGCTTTAAAGAAAGTTGGTGGTAAGTTCAATAAAATATATCTTTTATACAATTAATGATTTCGATAATTTCGTGTAAGGTTCTGATGATAGCACATCCGCGTATTTAGTATCTTCACTTCAGCAACGTATGTACTAGAGATGCCGTTTTTAA
>NW_023485394.1:0-1429 GCF_013731165.1 Rhagoletis pomonella | reverse complement strand
AAAAGTAGAAAAATACTAGCGATGCATCCAGTTTTTTCAACAGACCTTTGACAAATAATATTCGATAGTTACATAATTCTTACCTAATTAAGGTCCGTTTTCACCATCTCTGGTTAACACCAATCCACAGTTATACATTGTTACCGACGTTACCGACCCAATGTTAGATTAATGGAGTCAGTACCGTCGGTAGCGATGTTTAGCCGGGGATTAGTGTTAACCAGAGATGGTGGAAACGGCCCTAAACATAATCTTTTAACGCGCAAATAGTCGACTCTTTATAGTCAGCCGTTCAACATAAATTACGAAAGTAGGTCGATGTAGGGGACAGTCTTAACGTAGCATCTCCACAGTCAAAAACAATTTAGCTAAAATTTTTTGTTTGCCAGATATACGTTTATCAGTGCGCTTGCACAATATTCGCATTTGCAAAAATTGATTATTGCGAATGCGAATGTTAAAATTTATGCGGAACTTCCGCGGTTGCGAATGCGAATGCGTATTTTCGCAACAACCCTGGTACGTAGTCACCTTTACTTTCATTCTTGTATTGGTCTTTTTCTAAGTGTTATTCTATAACCTTTTATTAGCAAATTTTTGTTACATTAATACCATATGCATACCCCCTAGAAGCACTTGTTTCAGCCCCAAGCATTTCCGTTGCACAATTTCCTTTGCATCATTTCCATTGCATTATTTCCGTTGCACCATTTCCGTGTGCAATTTCCTCCGAATTTGCCAATTTACTCCCAACCAACCAACAGCCGCTAAAGAAGTTTCACTTCAACAAAATTTCTTTCATAACGAGATGTCTTATTACAAGCTTTTGTTTAACTTGGTCATCCCGTGGAAATCGCGGAAATTTCCAATCCATTTTAAACTAGCTTCCCGACAAGTTAGAGACTTGATATTTTCAGCATAGTTACAATCACGATGACAGTGCAATTTAAAATATAAATGAATTCCCTATATGGTCTAGGGGTCTTGATTCAAAGGCGGTCCAAAAATAGTAAGATTTATGGCTAACAGAGCGTAATTTGCCAAAGAACGTAAAACCACTATAAAATTGTTAAAGCTGCCGGCGGTAGTGTGGCAAAGCTATTTGTGGCAAATTCTAAATATCAACCTAGTCTAGATATGAACTTCGTTGTAGGCATCATATCATGGAGATACAATTAGAAGACTCCAGATGTCGTCCCGCTAGAAGAAGTTAAATATTGCGCCTAAATATAGGCTCTTATTATGAGTTGCATTCGATTTTCGATCTTCGCTAGCTATCGAAAATCGAAGATCGAAGGTGAAATTCGCATTATGAGCTATGCAAGCGTGTCGAAATTTTCGTTGAGTATCGAATTTTCTGTCGAACAGAATTTTGCTTTCGTTGGTGTAGCGAAGTGTTAGAAAATTGTGAAAAAATGTATGATTTTGC
>NW_023485393.1:0-1429 GCF_013731165.1 Rhagoletis pomonella | reverse complement strand
TTCACAATACGCCAAATCTTGGAAAAGACCCGCGAGAAAAGGATCGACACTCACCACCTATTTGTCGACTTTAAAGCCGCTTTTGACAGCACTAAAAGGAGTTGCCTATACGCCGCTTTGTCTGAATTTGGCATCCCCTCAAAACTCATACGGCTGTGTAAAATGACGTTGAGCAATACCACCAGCGCCGTCAGAATTGGAAAAGACCTCTCCGAGCCGTTCGCCACAAAACGGGGTTTCAGACAGGGCGACTCCCTTTCATGTGACTTCTTTAATCTGATGTTGGAGAAGATAATAAGAGCTGCAGAACTGAACCGCTCAGGAACAATTTACTACAAGAGCGTGCAATTGCTGGCTTAATCCGATGACATCGACATCATCGGTAGCAAAAACCGCGAAGTCTGTTCTGCCTTTTCCAAGTTGGATAGGGAAGCAAAGCGCATGGGTCTGGTGGTAAACGAGAACAAGACGAAGTATCTCCTGTCATCAAACAAACAGTCAGCACATTCGCGCCTTGGCACCCACGTCACTGTTGACAGTTACAGTTTCGAGAAAGTAGAGAATTTCGTTTACTTGGGAACCAGCATTAACACCAATAATAATGTCAGCATTGAAATCCAACGTAGAATCACTCTTGCCAACAAGTGCTACTTTGGACTGAGTAGGCAATTCAGGAGTAAAGTCCTCTCTCGACGTACGAAAACCACGCTCTATAAGTCACTCATCATGCCCGTGCTGGTATATGGCGCAGAAGCATGGACAATGACAACATCCGATGAGGCGGCTCTTGGGGTGTTTGAGAGAAAGATTTTGCGGAAGATTTACGGTCCTTTACGCGTTGGCGACGGCGAGTACCGCAGGCGATGGAACGATGAGCTGTATGAGCTTTACAACGATATGGGCATAGTGCAGCGAATTAAAATACAGCGGCTCTGCTGGCTTGGTCATGTCGTTCGAATGCTTGGTGTGTAGTTTTATAGCATAAATATATCATTCTCACTCGAAAAATATCATAATTGTGTTTTTTTTTATAATTTTGGAAGCATTTCAAGTAGAATGTTCATATTTTTCCATTTTGGTGCCTATGTCTGCATACATACCAGGTAGCATCCATGGGCGGAGGGTAGGGAAAATCCGGGAAACGCAAACGAACGAGCAGATAAAGCAGGTAAACCAAACGGGGGCGATGTGAAGTAGGTAAAAGCTGAGTGGACAAAGGGGAAAAAACGAGACATCAAAGGCAAACAGTTTACTCAGGCAGGCAAACGAAGTTACGTAATGGTAAGTACATATATAAGAGAGTGTGGTTTGGCGTAATATTTATAAGTCTTTGCTAATAATTCGTCGACGAAACAAGTGTATATTTAAAAATGGAAAACCTCGCAAATTTTAACGCGGATACAAATATTTCAACCTGTTTACTGTGCAA
>NW_023485392.1:0-1429 GCF_013731165.1 Rhagoletis pomonella | reverse complement strand
GGTATGAAGAATATGGGATTTTCCGGTAGTTAAGGATGATTAAGATTTTTCTTTGTACCTAACCACAGCAGATTCGTCCAAACCTTTTCTCAATAGATATTCATACCTACTCGCGCAACCTATAAGTAGCTATAATAAATCAGCTATAGTTTATGAAGGCAGTGTATGGTCATTTTGAAGACCACTTTTTAGAAACAGCGTTAAAATAAAGACTGTGTTATTTACATAATTAATGTTTTCAGCAGCTATGGCTCATAAAAAGGCTAAGCTTGATAAAGAAATTTTTGCTTCTTTTTGCTTTAATCCCTTCAACAAAAAAAACCACGTTTCTTCAGATACACGACGGCTTTCTGACGGCTTAATATCAAAATTCCCTACGCTATCAAAACGGATGCGAATTTGTGGATCGTGCAGGAAAGAGCTCAGCAAATTGAAGGAATTACCGACTTCGAAGAGTAATGAGCCTTGTGAAGACGTTATTCCAGATAGAGACCATATTGAATCTGAGAAGGATGACCGAATTTCCGATGACGATGGCTCCAACTTTACTGAAGAAAATATGACTTCAAGGGATGAGTGCCAAAACCAATACCACAAGGATGCAGTAAAAGTACTTGAGCAAATAAAAGAAAAGTACAAAACTTCAACTAGTAGAGCAGAAAAAATTCAACTTCTCACGCTTGCTCCACCGACATGGAGTCGCGCAAAAACAATGGCTGAGTTTGGAACATCAGAAAGAAAAGCCAGGATTGCTAAAAAATTAGTTGCAGAGCATGGCATACTCACACTCCCAAACACAAAGAAAGGAAAACCTTTAGAGTGCAAAACTGAAGCTCTAGTGACTCAGTTTTATCAGCGCGATGATATGAGTCGCCTGATGCCAGGGATAAAAGACTGGGTGTCTGTACGAATTGACGGTAAGAAAGTTCAAATGCAGAAGAGGATAATTCTCTGCAACCTGAATGAGCTGTTCGCGAGCTTTCAATCTGAACACGAGGATATTAAAATTGGATTCACAAAATTTACCCAGCTCAGGCCAAAACATTGCGTCTTGGCAGGAAGCAGCGGACATCATACAGTATGCGTTTGCATTTATCATGAAAATGTGAAGTTGATGTTGAAGGAAATCAACTTGAATTATTTAACAAATGATTCGCCGGAAGATTTGAACGTTACCGTGATTGCCTTAAATTGACAATGTGTCCTAATGTATCAACTTCTTGCCACTTGGGTGAATGCTCAAATTGCCCGGGAACTACGTTCATCAAAGAGAATTTGGTCAAGTCTTTTGACCGAGAATTTGTGGAGGAGGTCAAATTTGAATCTTGGCTGCAGTCTGAAAGGTGCACATTGAAAACAGTTATCTTAAGTGTGGACGATTTTGTGGAAGAAATTTGTACCGGATTGGTAAACTTGAGAACCCATGACT
>NW_023485391.1:0-1429 GCF_013731165.1 Rhagoletis pomonella | reverse complement strand
CGATGTTGATTATTTGAACTCGTCAAATAGTCCATTCTATTGTAAAGTGTGTATGGATGTGCGTCGTGCATCTCTTCGCTCGCTCCCGTCTTCCGTTGCTTTGGATGAAGGTGTTGTTGCTGAACCTGCAGTTAATGCGAACGCTGAGGAAAATATAAACACACCTTTACACTCCCAAGTAAACAAATCGATCTCTAACCCGAATGAGAACAATAATATGTTACAATTAGCATTGAATACGGTTGTGCAAGCAATCGCCGCTCTTAGAGCAGAGAACGCTCGTGTTATATCTCTAATTAACTCTTTGCATGAAGACAAAATGCAATTAATGCAAAAAATCTGATGCCCTACATGCCGATGTTCTCTCAATGCAAACCAAACTAAATTGCAAAGACGCTGACATCTCAACGCTAACATTGGAAATCAAAAACCTACGTACAATTGTTTGTAAATCTAAGAATCTCAACCCATCTCGTGCCAACGGTGTAAGGGAGAGTAATGAAGCGAATAATTGTTCGGCTAAAAGTGCATTGTCGTCTAACACGTATGCTCTTTTGCCTGCTGTGAATCCATGTGTGTCTGCTGCTCCGAGTTCGCTTTCTGCTGCCCAGGCAGCGTCGTCGTCCGCTGCCCCTATCAATGCTGGTTTCACTAATGCAGTCGGCGCGAAGTCAACATTGGGCATCGCTGCTGCCGCTCCTGCGTCGTCTCGCCGAGCTATGCTTACCCAGCCCGCTACGTCTACTATATCGGCTCTCCCTATGTCAGTGACTAATAAACAAACAACGTATGCTAGTGTTGCTGCCGATTTGCCTACTTTGTCGTCTATTCCACCTGCTCAGAATGTTCGGACTGATGATCCTATTGCTGTCAATGCGAATATATCAAGTGCTAGTCAAACACCCAAGTGGAATACTGTCTCCAAAGGTAGTCGCAGGAAGTTAAAACAACCCTTGGTTATCGGTGAGAAGAACAACAATAATAATGAACTGACTGTTATACCGAAAATGAAGTGGCTGCATATTTCTTCGTTTTCCCCTAATGTATCCGTAGATGATATCTTGTCTTATGTTTCGAAGCATGCTGGTATTGAAAAGAAGTTCTTGGTATGCTTCATGTTAATAAAGAAGAACAGTAATTTGGAAAATCTGAAAAAAGTCAATTTTAAACTAGGAATAGCTGAAAGTTTCTATGAAAACGTACTAAATGCAGATATCTGGCCAATAAATGTAATGATTCGACCCTTTAAGTTTTTTCAAAGAGTCGGTGCAGCTCAGCAAGTGCCGTAGAGAACTCAGTGCATGCAAATGTTCTAACAATTTGTTTTCAAAATATGTCAGGTATGAGAACTAAAGCTAAGGCTGTTTATACTGCCACGTCGAAATACGACTATGATGTTATTGTACTTGTCGAGACCTGGCTAACTTCA
>NW_023485390.1:0-1430 GCF_013731165.1 Rhagoletis pomonella | reverse complement strand
AACAAAATCGATAAATATCGATAACAAAATCGATAAATATCGATAACGAAATCGATAAATATTGATAAATATCGATAAATATTGATAAATATCGATAACAAAATCGATAAATATCGATAACAAAATCGATTTATATCAATAACAAAATCGATAAAAATCGATAACAAAATTGATAACAAAATCGATAAATATCGATAACAAAATCGACAAATATCGATAACAAAATCGATAAATATTGATAACAAAACCGATAAAAATACCGATTATTTTATAGATAGGTCTCGAGAATACCGAAAATCTCTAAAATCCCAAAATAGTTCCCAGATTGAGTCGCTGTGTCTCTCGATAAATATCGATAACAAAATTGATAAATATCGCTAACAAAGTCGATAAATATCGATAACAAAGTCGATAAGAATCGATAACAAAATCGATAATTATCGATAACAAAATCGATGAATACCGATAACAAAATCGGTAAATATCGATAACAAACTCGATAAATATCGATAACAAAACCGATAGAAATATCGATTATTTTAGAGATAGATCTCGAGAATCCCGAAAATCTCTAAAATCCCAAAATAGTTCCCAGATTGAGTCTCTGTGTCTCTCTCTATATCCTTTCCTCTTTAATTACATATCTCTAATTTAATCTTTCTTCCCCTATCTTCACCTTCGCCTTTATCGGTATCCTCATCCTCCTCTTTGTCTTTACTTTCATGTTCATCATTTTTTTCAGCTACATATTCCCCTTCACATTTGCCCTTATATATATAGGTAAAGTGTTTAAATTTACCTTGGTCTTCATTTTTGCCTTTATCTTTACGCATCTTTATTTTTGTTTTTATTTTTACCTTTTCCTTTATCCTTTTCTTCATTTATGTACGTAGTCACCTTTACTTTCATTCTTGTATTGGTCTTTTTCTAAGTGTTATTCTTTAACCTTTTCTTAGCAAATTAATACCATATGCATATACACAAGAAGCACTTGTTTCAGCCCCAACCATTTCCTTTGCACCATTTCCGTTGCACCATTTCCGTTGCATCACTTCCGTTGCATCATTTCCGTTGCAACATTTCCGTGTGCAATTCCCGCTGAATTTGCCAATTTACTCCCAACCAACCAACCGCCGCTAAAGAAGTTTCACTTCAAAAATTGTCCATTGTATGGTTTCCTCCGGATCTTTTCCAATATTTTCTCAATCGTAGAACAGTTTCCTCGCCAAGATTTGAGTTTCTTTCTTCATCAGGTTGCTTACCCATATACAATTCTCCTTGGAACGGATAATGGGTACTGGAATCTGCCGCCCAGAAAATGTTTATACAGTATTTGGCTGACTTTGACAGCATATATTACCGAAATAGACCCTGACCGCGGATGCCAAAGAACTGCTCATCGATTTTAATTAACTCATAAGGTCGATAGT
>NW_023485389.1:0-1430 GCF_013731165.1 Rhagoletis pomonella | reverse complement strand
TATAGGCAAACATTTGCATAAAATGGAGCGTAATTTTAACGAATTGCTCTCTCTTTTTGCATACAGTGCAGTTCTGCGTTAAATTACCTTCTGCAGTATACGCATAAAATCGAACGGTATTTTTGTCAATAACTGATAAGCGAATTATTGGAAATTAAAGGTAAATTGTTACTGTTTTTTAGCCTTCAATGCGATGCGTATATTTGTTTTCAGCGTCTTAGATTTTCCAGTGGTGGTGCGCAAACGCGGACCGCCGAGGTTGAGCGCCAACAGGCTACCGTCCCTCCCACCCCACCCCTCGCCATTACGCCGGAAGATTCATTTGTTTATATACTTGCATTATTTAAATGCTCTATATGAATGTACGATGACGACTTAGGGTTGTTTGTGTACCCACACCGCAGAAATACTGTGGTGATGTGGATGACGCACGGGTTGTTTTAACTGAGAAGGCGACTGAAAATTTTCGCAAACAAAAAAAAATTAGTAAAGGGCAGAATAACATAAATGAGCCGTAGTCGAGTGGTTTGTGTGATATCAAGGCACATACCGCCCGCCAATCGGTGGAGAAGCTTAACCAATCATTTTTAACTTTGCACAGATTGCTTAGGCGTACTAATCTATATGGTAATACAAGAATTTTTTTGAAGTATTTATTAAGCTTTTTACTTTATTCATGTTCATGTTTGTTTTTGTTGAAAATTTGAATTATTTAATTTTCATACACATTTACATAAATACATACATACATATGTGTTCAATATATGCATTGAAATTTGTTAATTTCAATTTGTTCGTATAATATAGGAAAACAAATATTTAGTTCAATGTTATCATATTAGTTAGTTTTAATTAGGACAGGGGGTTTTGGATGTACATATTCTAAAATGGAGATAAGAGCCACAATTAAGATGAAATAACGCCCATGGGCATTATTTCCGCGGGCCTTATTTCACCCCACCGACTGTTTATACGAATGCAGAATTCAGAGAATTGCCGAAGATAATTGGTAGAATTCTGCCTATACCAGTAAGCAACGAGGTTTTTAAATAAATGGGGGTAAAATGGATATTGTCAAAAATTGGCAACCCTACTCACAGTGCTGACAAAGTGACACATTACACCAAGCCAGAGATGTCTTCTGTTTTATGAGCAAATAAACCTACCACAATTTTCCAATTTTGGTAGGAAAAGCCCAAAGCGGCAACCCTGTTTGACACTTCACATTTCCTTTGGTAATTCAATGCTTTTCTTTTTCTCACATGTTCTTTTAATGGATGATAATTTGTCTCTCGCCAAAAAAAGGCTGTTGATTTTCTCTGCAAAATTGTGTAACTTCACTGATCATTTCAAAAATGTTATAAGCCGGATATTCCAATAATGATAATAATAATAATAATAATAATAATAATAATAATAATAATAATAAT
>NW_023485388.1:0-1430 GCF_013731165.1 Rhagoletis pomonella | reverse complement strand
ATTTTTTTTTTTCAGTTCAAAATCATTTAGCATTTTCTCTTGAATCGGAAACTCGAAAGTCGGCATACAATACAAGTTTTGACACTTTTAAAGGCTTTTTCAGTTGAATACCATACCTCTCTTAATTTATACTACATATATACTTATGTACTTATTTGTAAAAATAAAAAAAAATATATACAAAAACAAATACAAACATAAAAAAAAAATTTAAAAAAAGGAGTAAAGTAATTTGACATTTATTAAGTGTATACAGAAATAATAATTGTAAACGCACTAGAAAAGTGATAGAAATAATGATAAACTTAAAATCCAAAATGAAAATTTGGTATAAATCTTAATATAAGAGAAATTAACTTAAAAAATTATGAAATCTGTATTTTTATTCACGTGAAAGTTGTAAGTAGTCATGCGTCTTATATCTTATATCTTTTATGAGCACGAAATGGTATTGTATTCTTGGTCCGACTTTTCTAATTACCAAAAAAAGAAGAGATGGGTCTATAAAAAGTATATGCCCAGCAAAAAATCGGTAATCGCTTTTAGTGGTAACGTGTTCTAGAAGGCATAGCGTTGTAATGCCTTCGAATTTTTTCACTTCTTTTAGGCATTGTAGGTAATGCAAAGTAGAATGTCATACAATATTTTATTTCTTTCGCTTCTTTGTTTCATTTTGGGGAATGCAAAGTAGAATGTCCTATAATATTTCTTTCTTAATTCGCTTCTTTGCTTCACTTCAGGGAATGCAAAGTAGAATGTCCTACAACATTTTATTTTTTTCGCTTATTTGCTTCATTTCAGGGCATGCAAAGTAGAATGTCCTACAATATTTTTTTTTATTTCGCTTCTTTGCTTCATTTCGGGGAATGCAAAGTAGAATGCTGCATCGTAGCCAGCTGAAAAATAGAATGAATATCCAAAAAATCTTTTTCTACCGTTAGTTTCCGTGGAAATTTGTTTCGCATAAAAATCATGTTTTGCTTTGTTCAATTTGCAGCGAAGTTGAAGTCAGTCAATGAAGTGAAGTACATGAGTGAGGAGGTACAATTTTAAGCTTAATTAAATATGCATGTATGTACATACCGATTTTTAAGTAAAATCTAAATACCCAAATACATACATATGTATGTATTAAAACTGATTTATACAAATTTTAATTATTTTTAATCTTTTAACACATTTTCTGATTTAATATATGTAAATAAGTATGTACTCATCTGGGCATTCTACATTAGTTTCTCTGTAAGGCATTCTTTGTTCGCTTCTCTGGATTCTGTTTATCCATGCGTTCTCCCTTCGTTTGAAGGTAATGCTGCGGGTAAGGGCTTACCGCCAATGACATGCCCATGTTAAAATAATGCCTTCCTGAAGCGAAAGGGTAAGCGATTCCCATCGCCTAGCTCGTTTCCACTTTCGCTTCTGTGGTAATC
>NW_023485387.1:0-1430 GCF_013731165.1 Rhagoletis pomonella | reverse complement strand
TTAACATCTACTTTTCTAATTTTTGACTCGTAATTTATTTAGAAATCCGGTTTTAAATATGCCTTTTTTGTAAAATTCAGAAAATAGAATACATTAATCACTCCTATTCTCCTTAAAGCAGCCACTTCATCAATACGTTTTTATATTCGCCTTCACTTCACACTTTATTCCATTCGTTATAAATTGTTTTATTCCTTTATTTTCTACCAAGTAATCACAATTTATTAAATAAAAACACGCTTGTGCCTTTAGTTGTATATGCGAATTAAATAGCGTTGTTCAGCTGTCAAACTCCAAAACATGCAAGAAGGACGGAGAGACAAAAGAAAATTGGATATAACCTACGGATAATACGTGTTGTCTGCAAAAGGTGTTCAGCCTCTCTTCTTCGGCAACAAAGAAAGGAGAATTCTACTTAGTGAGGGTTATAATCCCCAAGCGCGGCCGAGGGACGTCTACGCAGAAAGCGTTGTTGTTGTTATTGTAGCGGCTACAACAACCCCGCCCAGATCGGTTAGTCCCTCAATCGTTGTCGTCAAGCTCTACTAGCGGTAGCCCCAGGAATCGTGCAGCCTCGACGGGCTCTGTCCATAGGGACAGGGGCGTCAGTAGGGTGGGGTTCAGTGGGCATGCGAAGAGATGCTGTGAGCCATGGGACTTTTCTCCGCATGCCGGGCATTCGTTTAGCATATCTTCATTTATTATATTTATTCAGCTCAGGTATGAGTTCAAACTGCTACAGTAACCAGAGCGCAGTTAGGGTATTGAGGTCCGAGTCTCCTGAGACAGACGAAGCTCTCGTCCACGTCTAGTAGTTGTGTGCCCAGAACAGCATTCACAGGTCGAGAGTCTACATAGCTCCAGACTGCCTCTCTGTAAATGCCGTTCAAGGCCTGCCGATAAGCTGTCAGGTCCAGAGGATCTTTGATGAATCTCTGGACTTCATCCGGCAGTTCGTATAGATGCCTCCTGACGTGCCAGGGCGAGGGCTCTTCTGCAGGCAGTTGTCTATTTGGGTGACCACGTCTGTGGCTTCCAACTAGAAACTGCTTGCAGGGTATTGTGTTATACTCCTTGATTGGAAAAATGTGTGCTTCGTTGTGAAGGTGATGTTCTGGCGACATCAGGAGGCATCCAGTCGCTGTCCTGAGTGCCGTGTTTTTGCAGGTCTGCAGCTTCATCTACTGCGTCCTACTAGTCCCCGGCGACCACATCGGCGCTGCATAGTTCAGAACCGGCCGGCCAATAGCCCTTGTTATAGACTCTACTCCGAATTCCGGTAAGTAACATAAAATAATGTCAGGAGCAGGTAATAATGTACCTTTGTACTATTTAGCATGTCATTGGTCGGTAACAAGAGCAACTTAAATTTAAATCTATTAAATAACGGGTGATTTTTTTGAGGTTAGGATTTTCATGCATTAGTATTT
>NW_023485386.1:0-1430 GCF_013731165.1 Rhagoletis pomonella | reverse complement strand
GTTTTTTTCAACGCTGCAAGCATAAATATTAATATATTTTCTTAAATGAAGTTATATTTTTTTATCTTCTTACTTTTTCTGGCGGAACCCTCCATCTTAACGATCACTAATAACCTTTCGTCTGTTTTCAACGATTGTCGTCTCACTTTCGTCTCCTATTCGCGTTAAAAAATTCCAAACTAGACGAACAACTACGTAACGATCAGCTGTTTTCGCGCTGCCAGACGATTTCGACTTACATACTACCAACGCACGAACGAAACGTCTGGCAGACGAAACGAACGTTCGCTTCGAGATACATAATAAGGCTGTATAAACAAGGTATTTTCGATATTTAAGAAAGAATCGATATTATGGAACGAACTAATTGATTGCATGTAAAATCGATATGGCGATATATCGGGCTGAACAATATCGATATCGGAAATATCGCTGTTGAAAACTCTACTCCCGATTGAATAGCATATTGGACCTGCCTGTCAACTCACCAAATTGTGTTATTTCCATCTTGTATATTTACTGAGGCCGCTGTGGTGTAGTGGTAAGCAGTGCGCGCTTTCACACATCAGCACCTGGGTTCAAGCCCTGGTCAAAGCAACATCCCAAAAAATATAGAAAAAGGTTTTTTCTTAACAGCGGTCGTCCCTCGGCAGGCAATGGCAAACCTCCGAGTGTATTTCTGCCATGAAAAACAGCTTCTCATAAAAATACAATCGCCGTTCGGAGTCGGCGTAAAACTGTAGGTCCCTCCGCTTTGTGTGACAACATCACACGCCAACAAGTTGGAGGAGAAGCTCGGCCAAACACTAACATATGTGTAAGCGCCAATCCATTATATTATTATTATATTTACTGAGGATTAAAAAGGCATGCCGGTCGACTCAAGTGGTTTGTCAAACTTAAGAGCTAAATAAATCACACAAGCTGCTGATTAAACCTACTTTAGTACTTTCCCAAGAATGATAGAATACAAGATTGCGCCAATGAGAGGATTTTTGAGCGTAATTTTTGCGTGACGTCATCTTGGTGCAATTGCGAGAGAGAAATGCCAAGACGCATAGAAAAATATGTAAACAACGCAGAAAAATGTGTTAATTTTAAAGTTACATGGCCCAATTTAGCAGGATTCAATAAATATACAACATAGATTAATTAGGAACACGTAGCAATAATTTTGGATATGTAGCCCTTTAGGTAAGTACGATTTTTAGCACATGAAAAAATGGAAGTGTTAAGAGTGTTTGCAATTTCATGTAGACCAAAAGGAAGGTGTTCAGCAAAGTGAATTTTTGGACTCGCCATTGTAAAAAGCCATGCAGAGTGCATATATATATTTGTGGACGGTAGCCAACTACCATAAACTCCACAGCTGTTTACTCCACAGCTTTATATAACTTTATATAAATGCAAATTTAACGGCAGTCTCTCTC
>NW_023485385.1:0-1430 GCF_013731165.1 Rhagoletis pomonella | reverse complement strand
ATGTAACTAGCATTGTCACCCTGTCAACATTTCTCCCTTATTTAGTATTTTTGCTTTTCTACTTATCAACATACATCTATTCTCTTTATGTCATATCTGTCTCATTGTTATTTTTTCTGACTGTTAATGTAAACACGCCTTGCATACGCACCTTAACACTTATTAAAAATGTATAGTGAAATATGTGAGCTGGCTAGAAAAGATCATGTAAGAGGGATTCTTAAACTTTTATCAGATCGCTACACTGGGTTTAATATTTGTAGTTTAAATGCTCAAAGCTTAAATGGCGGAAAAGTTGATTATTTAAATTTTGTTTTTAATAGCTTAAATATTGACTTAAGCTGTATTACAGAAACGTGGTTCAAAGAGTACATTGATGCCCTATGCGACTACTCGTTAGTAAGATGCGATAGAATGATTAAGATGCGAGGAGGTGGCATTGCATTTTACTTTAAGAAATGCATGAAATGGAAGGAAATCTGCAGATCGGAGTCTTCTCAAGAAGTAGAATATCTGTTTATTGAGTTCTTTAATAACAGTTCAAAGTGTCTTGTTGCGTGCATATATACCCCAAGCAAGAGAAATGACATTTCAGTTATTTTTGATAAATTATCAGATTTTGCGATCTCCAATGAACATATTGTTGTATGTGGTGATATAAACGTGGACCTTCTATGTAATGACCACTCCTCTAAAAGTTTGATAAACAACTTCCTATCGCTAGGCATTACTATTATAAACAAATATGCAACCCGCTTCGCTCCGCACTGCAAACTTAGTCTTTTAGATGTGTTTGGCGTTAGTGATTCTAAGTACGTCAACCACATTTATCAACTACCACTGGATGGCATCTCCGACCATGAAATGTTGTTCCTGTCGCACAACCTCCAGTTTCATAGCCAAAAATTAGCAAGAGAACTGCTTTTTAGGGACTTTAAGCGAGTAAATCAAAGTGAGTTATTCAAGCAGGCAGATCTGCTTGACTGGAATACATGTTGGAGATTTACGACAGCTGACGAAAAGTTACAACATTTTAATTCTCTGTTTGGCCTGTTATTTGATAAGTTTGTTCCTTTAAGGAAGGTAAGGGTTCAAAATAGCAAAAAGCCGTGGTTCACCAGTGATATTTTGTCATTAATTAAAGAGCGAAGTAAAGCATACAAGCGCTGGAAAAACCATAGATGCTCTGACCTGTGGGAAATATACCGAGTAGCCAGGAATAAGGTTACGGCAAGCACACGTTATGCTAAAAGAGCATACTTACAACATAAGTACTTAACACATTGAAAACGACGAGCTACCGACCACAGCTTCCAATTTGTCATCTTTATTATCTAAGCGCTTTGTCGACGGCAACATGATTTCTTTGAACGCGGCAGCGATATCATGAATTTGTATGAGTTTGACATAAAAGAAGAGGAAGAACCTTA
>NW_023485384.1:0-1431 GCF_013731165.1 Rhagoletis pomonella | reverse complement strand
ATGTGTTAGCAACGCATAAAATGCACTATTGTGCGTACAACTATGTTGTATGTAAAATTTTTTTATTTGTATATAAGAACATACGTACATATGTACGTATACTAGGAAGATCCTTAAATGTAGGAAGCAAATTTTTACCTCAGATTTCCTAAGCCTCAACCTCTACTTCGATTATAGTCGAAGATATCACATATAACTTTTGCTCCCGATTGAAGGCGACTAAAGTGTATCGCACAGGTGACAAGGGGCAAAGTTCAGAATACTCTATGGATAATCAAAAAATTAAAATTATTATTTTTTTTTTCATCTAATACCCAAACTCGATACTACTATAGTCGCAGATATCACATACAAATTTTGGCCCCAATTGGAGTCGGTTAAGGTGTGTCGCACAGTGATCAAAGTTCAGATTACCACATGAAGACGTCTTAACCGACTCCAATCGGGACCAAAATTTATATGTGACGTCTTCGACTATGGTAGTGTCGATTTTGGGTATTATATGAAAAAAAATTATTTTAATTTTTTGAGTCTCTATAGAGCTCTCCAATCGGAAGCAAAATTTATATGTGATACATATATGTGACCGTGGTAAAACTGAAAAAAATCGTTCATTAAATTTTTTAAGGACCACCCTAATGTATGCATGCATACATATTTACATACTTTCATATTGGAGATATCATGCCTAGAGAAAAGTATTAAATGATAACGTATTTTAAAACGGCATCGACATCCTCCATTTCCTGCCACATGCTATGATGCCGCAAATTGTGCCATGCTCATATTCAGCTTCGCAAAAAAAATAAAAAAATAAAAAAAGAACAACACTATTGTAGCATGGCCTACGCGTGTGCATGGCACCACCCAGTGTGCCGTTCATCGTTCCATTCAAAGGCGCTGCTGCATTTTGCTGTTCAACAAGCGAAAGATTGAAATTTTCAATTTAGTGTTGCTGCATATAGTTCGGGTTATTGTTATTGCTATTATTGTTCAACGCCGTCTGCAAAGTAAATTCCAGAATTCAATTGAAATTTTTAGTCTCAACTTCTGTAGTACACACATATTCTATTCTAGGCGGTGCTGTTTCAGTTCTTTATTTCCATTAAAGAGCAAAAAGATGCGAAGTGTGGTGAGGGCAGCGGCAAGGACATTCTCACTTCAATGCCGCATAAGTGCATGTGCGTTTGCATTTGTGTATGCCAGCCAACAAACCAGTCAGCCAGCCTAGCCTAGCCTCTACAAACGCAAACAGCCGCCTCTTATTCGCACTCACTTCTGCTGCTATTGCCGTTACACGATTTGCCGTCGACAGTTTAATGATGTGGCTATAGGCGATTTTCCTTTGTAATTTTGCTATTTAATTCTGATTTGTATTATAAAAGCTTACCGTCGCTGCTATAATACCGCCACCATTAACTATATTCTAGG
>NW_023485383.1:0-1431 GCF_013731165.1 Rhagoletis pomonella | reverse complement strand
TTTTTGTGCCGAAGCAGAGCCATGCGCAAGAAAAGGGTATGCTACAAGGAAGCGAGTCCAGGCGTGCAACCCTCACAGAGATTCTTGATGTTGAGTAGAAGTTCTGAGTTGCTGCCAATAGCAGGTGGACTAACCTGGAGACATGGAGAATATCAGTGTGGCCATCGCTCGATGAGCAGAAGTGCAGTTTCTTACGGGAACACAAAAGTGCCTGGTATGCAGCCACGTATAAAGTAAAATATGTTATGTATATACTTCCTGCGCTAATATTACGCAGTGGAAAAAATCGTTTCAACTGTGCGGTAAATGATTTATTCGAGGATTTAGATGACCTAGTCAGCGTGCTACTGAAGGTGCACTCTGAATTCGTCAAAATGTTGTGAAGATTTAAGGGCATGTATTTTTTTTTTGTAAAATTTTCTCCTTATGCCTCTGTGAATAATCATCTAAAAAAAGTAGTCTGAAATTTAAAGCTCTCACTCCCTAGTATTTTTCCCTATCGAGAAAAAGTATGCCCATATTTTTTTTATTTTGAAATCAAAAAATATTTAGAGGTCGCTCAAAGCGAAAAATGGTTAAATAAAAAATTGGGCATCTCCTGCAGAGAAACAGAGTTTTCGAGGCGAAAACGATTGATTTTGAAGAATTTTATACCATTTATTTTTTGATTTCACAATAATTATTTATAATTTTTTTCGGTATAGAACAATCCTAGGGTGTGAGAGCATAAAAGTTCCGACTATACTTTTTTTGTTTGTTGAACAAAAAATTACAATGAAGCTGGCACAACGCCAAATCAAATTTGACGAAGGTTGGTGGAAGTTCATTCCAAACTACGAAATGATTCTTGCATTTTTTTTTCATATACTACTTATGGAAAAGTTCTGAACAATGATATAAAGAAAATTGTATTGGGTGAAGAAAAATGGTTTTATGTTGCTAAAAAAAATACTGAAAACCAAAGTTCAGAAAATTTATTAGAAAAAAATTTGAAAAACTTCGTTGCAGAAAATTTGATCTATGTTTTGAAAAAAAAAAAAATAAAATAAAATTTGCTGGTGAATAAAGCCAACAACTTCGCTCCATTTCGTATATGACTCTTTCAAATCTAAACCACTCACTTTCGCTCTTGCTCAGATTTTTACACTCAAGTCTGCAAATAAAAAATAAATAAAAAATCACTTAAATTTATATTCAACTTTGTGAAATTCCATAGCTGACACCATTCAAATAGCATTGAAATATCTTCGGTTTGGTAGTTGATGGCCAGCTAAAGCGACTTTTGTAACTGTATTTAGCAGATAAGCAGATACATATTAAATAACAATTCGCCTAGTAAGTGCATTAAATTGTTATAGCTTTTGCTATTGCCGTTGTCGCAAGTAACTGTAAGTACTTAGTTGTAGCATTTTATGGTGGTGGCTTTCGGTA
>NW_023485382.1:0-1431 GCF_013731165.1 Rhagoletis pomonella | reverse complement strand
GCCAATATGAGAGATTCCACTTTGTACTTTACCTTTTTTCATTAGTTTAGATTTTTACTCTTGGCTGCTTTTCAATCAGCGTTGCCATTTTAGCCGTTTTCCGGCTAGATTTAGCCGGTTTTGATAGCAACTAGCCGGAGAAAATTCGATCTAGCCGGCAGCCGATTTGTTAGCCGGTTTGTAAAAAAAAAGTTAGCCGTTTTTAGCCGATTTTACTATTTGCCTAATTTTCAGGTGCAAAAAGTAAACAAGTTGTTCGAAAGCAATAATGCAGACCCAATGAAGATTTTTAATGAACTCAATGTTTTACTTTCGCATCTATGCTCCCTAGTGGTTATTAGCGCGGACACATTTGATCCTATATGCTCCCCGTTGGAACCATACCTTGCTCCATTTCCTCAGTTTTATCACAGTTTTGAAGAGTATTTAAAAACAAAAGTAAGCACAAACGCTTTTGACCACGAAGCCGAGAAAATAATTCGAGAAAATGGTCGCTATTTTGTTATCACTTTAATAAAGTAATTACGCCAACGCCTTCCTACAAATATTGCCACACTAAAAAAAATTGACTTTTTTCGGTTGGAAATGCATTAAGAGTAATTAAACCAAAAGTATTTGTTCAACTACAGCAACAAAAACACAAATATAATGCCGACGAAATAACATCCATAGAGATGCAATGGCAACGGTTAACGTTACATACCTGGAGTAATTTAGACTCAACTGTAAAATTTTTGGCCGAAGTTTATTTAGTAATAAGTAAGTAGTAATTTCGAAATGCCCTAGGAGAAAACCCTTTTGCTGACCTTTCCAACCTAGTTTTTAGTTTTCCTGTTTTGCCTATAAGTAATGCAGAAGTAGAGCGAATATTTAGTTCAATGAATATAATAAAAACTAAGCAAAGAAATCCAATGTGCGTTAAAACGTTAAACGCTATTTTATATATAAGATACGGTTTAAAACGTGAAGAAAAATGTTGCCATAATTTTACTGTAGATGACGATCTCTTAAAACTAATAAAGTCGATTTTAAAATTAGTTGCAGCTTTTTGACATAATTTTCAATGGGATATCTGTCAAAAAAGCTGCAACTAACTTTAAAGTCGACTTTATTTTGACTATGACTACGGGCCAATGAATTCAGTTGATATATACAATAGTGATTCATTTGATGATGAGGAATATACACTCGATATAAATTAATGGTGTTAACTAGTCTTTCGTTTCTTGCGATTTATTTAAATAAAGCATGTGAATTTTCACTAAAACATTTTAGCCGTTTTTTGCCAGAGTCTATGTGAAATTTCACTAAAACATTTTAGCCGTTTTTAGCCGCTTTTTTTTGCCAATCTAGCCGGTCGGCCCAAAAAGTTCTGGCAACACTGTTTTCAATCCAACTCTAAACGTTGCGGCTGATTTTTTCTGTGATGCA